>NC_081850.1:16233114-16535007 GCF_963259705.1 Myotis daubentonii
TGTGTGCAAAATATAAGTTTGCTCTTGTACAGGTTGCATTTCAAATTCTTTATGACAGTCAACATCTGGCTGAAATTCTTATTTCCATGTTATATTTGTTTTTAAAAAGAGGACTGTAAACCACAGAACACACATTCTTTAAAGTGTAAAAGCACCATTTGAGTGGCTGAACTCGTTTGTCCTGCAGCCCTGGAAATGCTCTAGGAAACACATTTCTGTTTACTTAAGAGCTACCTGTTATTTTATTCTTGACCCTCCTGCCTTTCGCTAGCATAGGAGCATAGGTTACTAACTCACTCTAACCAGTTGTATTTTATTTTGGAGAGAAACAATGGTCACAAAATGCCTTAAAGCCTGACCTCTCTTCTTTTGCATCTCCCGTGGCAATTATCCATTCAGGAAGACTCACCTCTAGGAAGAAGCTTCTTTCTGAAATCAATACAAGAGCAAAAGCAAACAACTGTGTAATAGCATTTCTGCCCGTCCTCTCTGTCAACAGAGATGCTTAAACCGCAAATGCCAATTAGTTTTAGAGGGGTTAGGATATCGCCCTTGTAAGTAGGAGCCAGAGGCATATAAATAGCTGTCTGCACCTGCTCTCCACTTGCCTTTTGGTCTTCTCAGGTTTCATCTTCTCAAAGGCCTCATCATGGAAACATGGAGTAACTCCTCCACCCCCCACCCCCCACCCCCCAAAAAAAAACACCAACCTGGAAAAATACAAAAATGTGATCCAAAGTGCTTAAAAACTGAAGGGACATTAATAAATTTTAGAAAAGTAATGAGATGAATTATTGTTACTACTCCCACTGCAAATGTTGCTGCTTTCATTGTTGTTTTTATTGGTTTCCGAGCAAACACCCTTTGACTTAAAAACTTCAGAATTGGAAGACAGTCACTGGAGAAACATGAGAAACTACTTTGCATTAACCATTATATATACAATCAACTTGTTTAATATTTATATTTAACTTGAAATAGACATTACTGTCATTGTACAGATGAGAAATCTCGATTTTTAAATGACTATGCCATATTCACAGAACTAGAATGTGAAGACGTAAAGATCTGAACCCAAGGATACCTGGCCATAATGCTTCTCATGTGTAGCTCAGATTCACTAAACTAAACATGAAATACTTAGATGTAAATCTAACAAAGCTTCTACAGAACATATGTGATAAAAACTACAATGTACTGATAAAAGGATTCAAAGAATATCTAAATAATGGAGGGACATATTGTTTGTGAATTGGAAGACAGTTTATTGAGCTTATGAAAGGTCAGTTCTTCCCAAATTGATATACAAGTTTAACACAATTCCTATCCAAATATCAGAAAGTTTTCTTTTATTTACACAAAATTTTTCTAAAATTTATATGTAAATTCCAATTACATAGAATAGTTAAAATAATAATGGGAAACATGAATAAAGTGGGAGAAATGAGTTTATCTAATTTCAAGACATACATAGCAACAGTAATGAAGATTCTGTGGTGTTGGTGAAGCCATGAACAAATGGAATAAAATAGACACTTCAGAGTGACCCCAGGCAAACTTACTCAACTAATGCTTGACCAAGGTGTAAGGGGAGTTTAAAGAAATAAAAATAGCCTTTTGAACAAGTGGTACATGAGCAATTGGATACAATTAAGCAAAAGACTGAGTCTGAACTTAGATATCATACCTTTAATAAAAATTAACTTAAAATGAATCATGGATTTAAGAGTGAAACGTAAGACTATAAAATATTTAGAAAAATACATAGGAAAATAATATTTAGTGAAGAATTCTTAGACTCTATACCAAAACCACAATCCCAAAAAAAGGGAAATATTGATTAATTGGACTTCACCAAAGTTAAAAACTTTGATCTGTGAAATTCCCTGGTAAGGGAATAAAAGATAAGCTACAGAACTGAGAGGAAATATTTTAAAAACCACATACACCACAGGAGACTGGTATCCTGAATATACAGAGTACTCTCAAAGTGCAACAGTAACAAACAGACTTCCATGTAGAAAATAGGCTGAAGACATGAATAGTCATTTCACTGGAGGAAGTATACAGGTGGCAAATAAACGCATGAGAAGATGTGAAACATCCTTTGCCATAAGGAAAATGAAAACCACAGTGAGGTCATTATATACCTATCATAATGGCTAAATTAAATAAATTGTGAGAGGACAAATGCTGGTCATGATATGGAGAAACTAAGTCACTCATACTTAGCTGTTGGGAACGTAAATGCTACAGTCATCCTGGAAACTTGTTTGGCAATTTATTTTTTTAGAAAAATTTAACATGCAGCTACTCTAGGAATCAGCATCTGCACTCTTGGACATTTATTCCAAGGAAATGAAACTTACGTTGGCACAAAAACCTGTACATAAAAGTTTATAGCACGTTTATTCATACTCGGCAAAAACTAGAAGTAACCTGGGTGTCCTTCTGCAGATGAGTGGTTAAACAATGACCAGCTTCTATGCCAATAAAAAGGAACAGACTCTTGATTCACACACTGAGTTGGATGAATCTTAAGGGAATTGAGCTGAATGAAAAATTCAGTCCTGAAGGTTGCAAACTGTTCGACTCCATTTTAAAATCATTCTTGAAATGATAAAACTAGAAGAATAAAGAACAGAGAAGACTAGTTGCCAGGCATCGAGGCGAGAATGAGGCAAGGAGGAAGTGAGTGTGGCTACCAAAGCACAAGGTGAGGGATCCTCGTGCGATGGAAATATTTTGTATCTTGTCTATATCAATGTCAGTGTCCTCATTGTGATGTCATACAACAGGTTTGCAAAATGTTATCAGCGGAGGAAATTGGGTAAAGGGTAAATGGGATCTCTGTACTATTTCTTACAAGTACATGTGAATCTTAAAACATGAATCTACAATTATCTTAAAACAAAATTTAATTGAAAAAATAGAATACTCTGAATTAGATGAGCCCTGTCTTTGTGATTTCTGTTTCCTTGATGCTTTTTTCTGAATTTCTTTAATTTTCCCCTTCCATCTGCCTGCTCTTCTTAGACACATCATGTCTTGTTTTACTTCACAGGTTTTCTCAGTCTTAACAGCTCCCCAAATCTTTAACCCACGCTCTCTCTTGTGAAGCCAGAGTCAAACAAATACCTTCCTGTCCTGAGCTCAACCAATCACATGCCCAGAGTTTCTGCTCCTTTTTCCTGCCTCCTGACCGAGTGAAATGCTACTTTGGATGAGGCAACCCTGAGGGGGTAGACTTTGAGAAAGGAGTTGGAGGCAGGGACAGAATGGGTGAGACCCGGGCAAATACATTTTCTTACTCCTCCTGGTAGGCTGGCCAAGGAAATATTATTCTGACCATGTATCTTTGTGGCTCATTATAAAATCGTGGCTGGCGTGATTGTGTGCCTTTCTGCTTTGTTTACTGTCCTTCTGTCTCAAGTTACTTTCCTTCCTTCTTGATGCCTTGGGGTTGACCTGCCTCCCAAAAAAGTATTGCCAATTAATTTCTGCTTCAGTTTTTGCTTTTGTGGAAGAAAGGCAATTTTTATAGGAGATAACACTCTCACACACCAGATATTTTCTTTACTAAGGCAGTCAGGCAATTCTTTATATCTGATGATTTGGGGGGCTTGTTTTTGGCATTTTTATGGTAACCAGCTAATTAGGAAATGGCAGAGCACAGTGGTTTATAGAATAAATGTGAAGTCAGACAGACCTGACTCTGACATTTACCACTTGTTCGCATTTTGAGCAAACTCTTCAAATGTGAGAAAGATCCGTCTTATGAATCAGTTGGTCATACCAATCTCAATGTGACAGGATTTCTGTGAATATAAAAGAAATGATGTTCAGAAGTATTCCACTGACCACTAACCTGTGATTAATAATACTGAATGGTGTAGTTTTCCCTGTTCTTCTCAACAATGATTCTAACCTATTACAGTAGAGTGACATCATCATTTGTGGTCATTTTACTTCTCCAAACCATTTCGGCCTATCCTTGTTTGTTTTAGGGCCACTTTCCAAATTGTGACTTTGGCAACAGAATGCAGTGGAGCAGCACTTGAATACCTGGTAGCCAAGTGTTTGCACTGCTAACCATGGAAACACAGGCCAGTTACCTCACCTCTGGTAGCTTTTACTATTCTTCTATGTAAATGAAGATAATGAGATATTGTGCATGTTAAATAAGATAGCATTGATTCCAATAGATACACAAAGTGATAACAGCATTCTAATGATCTTCTCTCCCACCTTCCTTCCTTCCTTCTTTCTTTCATTTATAATATTCCACCTCCCCTTGAGGTGCTGGTTCTCTCTCGGTAAAATTGCCACGTATAGTTTCACTTTAGTACTACAGAAACTGGTACTTCATTCACTTAAAGTTTAGAAGCACCTGTTTATGGTGTTTTAAAAATTCTGCAGTGCCATAGTAAGGCTCTAATATTTTTATGTATTCACATATAGATGTAAGAAAAATCATGATATAAGATACTTGATTAAGTTTTTATGTACTTTCACTAGAGTAGTATTCAAAATTCAGGGTCATAAAGCTTTTTCATTAAAGGATATTTGATATTTGTATGAAAGGATATTTGATATTTGTATGAAAGGATATCACTACCCATGCTTTTAAAACTTAAATTTCATGACCTCTGTTGTATGTTGTGAAAAGGAAAAAAAAAATAGATGCCTAATTACTAAGTGTAGCCATTTATAATTGCCCTTAGTGTAAAAAAGTGATAAAGATGTTGAAAGAAAAATAAATGAATAAAATTAATAAAGCAAAAAATGAAAGAAAACCACTAAAGAAGTATAATACTGCTGTTCCTTTCAAGGCTGCAAGGTGGTGTTAACTGTAACTACCAATCCCTGCAGCCTTATTCAAGCACATTAGCCATAGAGGAAAGGAATGAATTTAGTGCAAGCTTGTTTCTTGTATTGAGTTACTTACTAATGTTAGTGGCGGCAGAATTACTGTGATCAAATAAACACATTTATGTGCACCTGTGTAATTTAAGTGAGACATTAAATCACAAAAATGTAAACAACAGTGTGAGTTATTTGTCAGAAGCTTCCTGGGAAAATTGTCAGCCGGCATTTTATTGCTGCTCTGAGAAATAAGTGGATTCTGCTAGCATCAGCAGCTGCCTCCCGTGCTTCTGGGACTGGCCTTGCCCTGACTTTCTGCTAAGATACCAGGACGCATCACATGATTTCCGATCGACTGCTCAGCCTGTGTGTGGACAAAGGGAGTTAATTTGTTAATCAGCTTGCCCAATTATAATACACTTCGCTTCTATTTTTTCATAGCTGTTACCAACTTATTTTTTAATTCAAAAATCAACTGGGAAGAGAGGCTTTTAGCATATGCATTTAGGCTATATGTATAGCCATGATTTAATTCAAGCAAGAGAAACTTGAACAGTCTAAAAATTGATATGAAAACAAACACAAACAGGTGTGTATTTTAGACTTTCAGCACATCTCAGTGAGGACTAATCTCATTTTTAGTGCTTAATAGCCACATGTGGCTAGTGTCTACCATATTGGAAAGCACAGATCTAGAATCTAATGTAATATAAGCTTAAGTGGTATAGAATTCTGAAAAAGATAGGGATTTTTCTGAACAATTGCAGAAAACTACAATCCTAAACAATAATTTTAAAATGTTAGAAATAATAATTATTCAAAATATTAGTATTCTAGAGGCAGACTTTGGATATGAGGTATGTGGATGGAAAGATGGATGTAGTAATTAGTAGATTACTTGCTTTACATTTAAAAGTTAATAGTTTACCCAGATGACAGATAAAAAGGCAATCAGACTGAACTATGGAAAATAATTCATGTCACTGAATTTGGAACTCAGTGTTATCATGAGTAAAATTAGAAATGAATTGAATTAATTGTTTCTGGTTATTTTCAATATATCACAATAAGGTTATAATATAAAGATGAAATTCTTGTTCTTACAGGATTCATAATCAAGTGGGTGAGTAGGATGATCTATTTTAACAGATATTTTAAAACAAAAAAATCAACTAAATCCAAAAATTTTAATTCATGAATATTTTTAGTTCTTAAAAATCAGGAAGATAAAAGCAGCAAAATTCAATCACACCATTTTTAGCATTAAATTTTTTATATATTTGTATTTGTAAAATGATTGATTTATAATTTATACTATCTCCTGATGATAGCTATAAAGAAGTCAATAAGTTCTTAAAGACCTAGAGAATGTTGATGATATTTTGTGAATAAAATAAGATGCAAAATCATAAATAACTTATTTTAAATATATCATGCCGGGGTCCTGCCCCAGCAGGTCCAGGGGTTCCCAAAGGCGTAGACGGAGTCGGCGAAGAAGGAATGACACGGAGACAGCGTTCAGTTGATCAGCAGCCTAGCCAGGATCTCCAGCCAAGTTCTGGTCTCGATCTCCAGAGAGGTTCTGCTTAGGATCTCCAGCCAGGTTCTGGAGCCATGTTCTCTTGCTAGGTTCTCCAGGTTCTCCAGCCAGGTTCTCCAGCCAGGTTCAGTCACCAGGTCCTAGTCAGGTTCTCTTGCCAATTTCTGTAGTCAGGTTCAGTCCAGGATCTTTTGCCATGTTCTCTCGCTAGGTTCTGTCTCTAGGTTCTGAGGCCAGTTTCTGTCCAAGATCTTTTGCCATGTTCTCTCCAGCGAAGTTCTTCTGTCTCTAGAGAACGTTCTGTGTAGGTTCTGTGTTCTGAGTTCTGACTTCTAAGTTCTGTGTCTTGCTGTCTTGTTACATCTATATTTATACCAGTTGATTCAATCCTATCAATCTCTATTCCAAAGGTTAGGGCGTTTCTTATCTCCATTCCAGGGAGTAGAGATTATGTAGCTTAAGCATGATTGTTCGTAGTTAAAGTGATTAATTACCCGCCTGGCACTTAGTTGAGGGGTTTTATTCCCTCCCTAACTTCAGGGGAAAATCCCTACCTGGGGAAACAACATTTCTCAGAGAGGAGACCTTGGTTAAAACACATAGTGCCAAGAAGGTGAGCAAACATTTTAAGAACAGTATGCCATATATGCCAGGTCCCTTGAAACAGCAAGGATGGACCGGCTCCCGGCAATATCACTTGAAAATATATTCAAGGATATATGTCAAATTATTAATAGTAGTTGTTTCTGAGTCATTTATTTCTGTTTTTTCTGTTTCTTACTTTTCACCTATTATGCATAATTACTTAAATTTCATGATAAAGCCTTGTGACCTCATCACAAGGAAAAATAAAATTTTGGATTTGAATTTATGGAAACTTAAAACTCTATAAATCAATAAATATCAGGAAACAAAGGAAAAAATCTGTATATGAAACATTTGACAAGAGTTAATACTCCCACTGTATTGTTTCACACAAATAGATTAAAAATAAGAACCATAAGCAATTAATACAGTGAAGGTAAAACAAAAATAACCACACAAATTCAACCTCACTAATAACCAAGGGAGTGAGAATTTAATCATGAGATACCATTTTTAAATATTAATTTAGAAAACATTTTTAAAATAGTAAACATATTACATATACAAATTCGTGCATGGGTGGGGTCCAGCCCGGCTTGCCCCAATGGGGCCAGGCTGGCAGGGGGGAAGGGATGTGGGAGGTTAGCCAGCCAACCCCACCCCTGATCAGGGTGGGAGGGGCTGACTGGGGGTGGGGCTGGCCATGGGGAGGGGCCGCAGGTGGTTGGTGGGCCAGCCCCTCCCCTGATTGGGGTGAGGGGGGCAATAGGGGGAAGGGCCAGCCAGGGGGCGGAGCTGTGGGCCGGCCCTGCCCCTTGGTCAAACTCCCAGTCAAACTCTGGGTCGAGGGGATAATTTGCATATTAGCCTTTTATTATATAGGATCCTTACATTCACAATGGCTAATTCAAATGTTTCACCACTCTACACATGTTCACAAACGATTTCAGAAACACTACCAATACTAGACTTTATCAAGTAGGTAAACTCACAAATACAGAATCCACAAATACTGAGGATTAACTCTATATGTGATCAGTAAACATACCAGTAAATCCATACTTCCATAATCAAGTCAGTAAAATATGCTTTGAATGATCTAACACACATAAATGTTTTGACATTTATCATAGATATAGGATTATAGATAAACTAGAGGCCTAATGAACAAAATTCATGCAAGAGTAAGCCTTTGCAGCTCCAGCTCTCACAGCCCCGGATGCCTCGAGGCCCCAGATGCCTCACAGCCCTGCCCCCTGCCCACTGGTCATCCTAGAAGGTCATTCCTGAAGGTCATTCTGCCATATGGCCTAATTAGCATATTATCTTTTTATTATACTAGTATAGGATATGTTAGCTATTTGCCCTTCATTTTATAAAATGGAAATATATATCATAAAATGTCTTAGTACAATAAATTATGTATTTTTGCTCTAAAATAACTTAAATATCATCAGAGGCATCCAGATTTTTTTTAAATGTCCTTTAAAAATTTTAAATAGCCCTGGCCATTTGTTGGTTGAGCATTGTCCCATGCACCAGGAGGTCCAGGTTCTTGCAGCCCATTGATGTTTCTCTCTCTCTCTCTCCCTGTCCATTCTTCCCTCTCTAAAATCAATAAAAACATATTTTCTAAAAAATATAAAGAAAAACTCCTATTGAGATATCCATTTTTGGAGAATGCACATAGTAGCATAGTATGGATAATCAAAATATGTTAACTTCATGTTACACAAATGGAAATCAAAAGGAAATGAAGACTCAAAAATAACTAGTTACCTTTTAGATAAAAAGAGCTTACTGTTTAGTAACAAATTTATATCTTGATAAGAATGAACCAATGTTACCCAGGAGAGTCTAGAAATTCTTGGGCTTTGAAAAATCAGTATTTTCCTAGACTTCTTCAACCACTGTTCTTTGTTTCTTTTTCTATGAATTCCAAAATGCTTATTTTCCCTTCTTGAGAGCAGAGAGAAATATAAACCAGCTACTTGGCATAAATGAGAATTTGTGTGGATATTTAAACAACTTAAATGTATAATTCTAAGCAAATTCTGCAGTTACCTCCAAATAAAAGAATATGCTTACAGAATTTTTAAAAAGCAAATGAAGAAAGATATTGTAATTATTTTAACTGAATATTTTTACTTTCAGAAGCATAGATTTCTTTGTACATTCCCAATATGTTGTTTGGGTGGATTATGTTTGTGTGTGTGAGTGTATGTGTGTGTGTGTGTGTGTGTGTTCAACTACCAGGGGAAGGCAGAATTTAGAAGGGAAAGAGGAAAATGAATAAGAAAAAAGCAAAAATTCCACAATACATTCCAACAGTACATTTTATTTTTATTCTAATGTTCTCAGCAATATACGGAAATGACTGCTTTCTGCAACGGCAATTTTCTTTTTGGCCTGATGAAAGTAAAAATCCTTGTGTGTTCAAATCTACAAATCTATTTCGAACTGCATAGGACAGCACAGCCTTGGCATTGGCATGGTTCTTGCAAGCAGTTGGGGAAATTGACTGCATAATGAGTCCCTGGCTGTCCCTAACCAAAACTTTGTTGGACAAGTTCATTTACAATCCTCAAACAGAATGACCTTCCATCTGGCTTAATGGCCCCTGGATTGTTGCAAATGCGACCTGACATTTCCTTATGGGTGAGTTATTAAATTATACCACAGAACACAATAACATAATTTGGTTTCAGAGTCTAAGTGAAAGTGATAGTCCAGCAGATTAAGATGTAAAATTCCTTTGCAAAATTAAGTTATTTATAATCTGATGCATACCCCCTTGTTTTATCTGCCATATAATATAATTACTCTCCACAGCACAGTAGCCACATATACTGGCAATGCTGACAGAACAGAAAGAGCACTTGAGGAGGGGAAGAGAGCTTCAGCAGGCAGGTAACTGATTTTTATAGCTATCTTTCTAAAGTGAAGCCACTTACAATTTTTGCTTCCCCCCCCACTCCCTAATGGAATCGATCCATTAAGCAGTGCTTCTCTCTTGCACCTAATAGTATTAGACATACTTAATTCTATGAGCTATAATTCCTTAATACATCCTGAAACATCTCCTTTGAGATGACTAACACCAATATATTTTAAATTTAGGGGTTTTATCTATTTAGCTATTTCTAGGAGTTGTGATTGAGTGCAAAGTAAACCACTGTCTCATATGTTACTCTAACAAACACTTGAATTACTATCCCTAATTCTCTAGTAGTCTGGATAAATTTAAAAAACCAATAAAGCTAAAAGACCAACACATTTATATAATATTCATAGATAATGTAAAATTGTCTTTATATATATGCTAGTGGCCCAGTGCAAGAAATTTGTGCATGGGGGTCCCTCAGCCCACCCTGCACTCTCTCCAATTAGGGAGCCCTTAGGGCAGTGGTTCTCAACCTTCTGGCCCTTTAAATACAGTTCCTCATGTTGTGACCCAACCATAAAATTATTTTTGTTGCTACTTCATAACTGTAATGTTGTTACTGTTATGAATTGTAATGTAAATATTTGATATGCAGGATGGTCTTAGGCAACCCCTGTGAAAGTGTCGTTCAACCGCCAAAGGGGTCGCGACCCAGAGGTTGAGAACTGCTGCCTTAGGGGATGTGCAAACCTGTGGGATCTGGCCTAAACCAGCAGTCAGACATCTCCCTTGTAATCTGGGACCACTGGCTCCTAACCGCTTACCTGCCTGCCTGCTAGATTGCCCCTAACTGCCTCTGCCTGCCTGCTCTCACCCTGCTTCTCTCTCTAGGCCTCTCTTCGGGCCTGATCCTCAGCCCCTTGGCAGTCAGTGCTGGGTCACCACGGCAACCCAGCATTGACTGCAGGACTAACTTCCAGTAGGTCGAGCCTTCGGTAGTTTTGCATGTTACAGACCCTGGGTTTTTATATATTAGGATATATTTTTTCAAAATATATTTTATTGAGTTTTTACAGAGAGAAAAGGAGAGAGATAGAGAGTTAGAAACATCGATGAGAGAGACAAACATCGACCAGCTGCCTCCTGCACACTCCCCACTGGGGATGTGCCCGCAACCAAGGTACATGCCCTTGACCAGAATCGAACCCGGGACCTTTCAGTCCACAGGCCGATGCTCTACCCACTGAGCCAAACCGGTTTCGGCAGGATATATATATATTTTTTTATTAGGATATTTTTTGCTGTTAGAAAAAGAAAAGTTCAAAGTTGGATTTACTGGTTTGGGCAACTGTAATTTTCATTCTAACAACAGGTTTTTCTGGTATATTTCACAATCAAGAATTCTGTTCTGCACTGCATTCAGTGTCTTTCCTAGAGTTTTTTTAATTTTTCAAAGTGCTTTCCTTTATTCTGTTCAGCCATATGCACTGTTTATTTGCCCCAAACCCATCTTCAGTTTAGCAATACTTAGCAACATTTTTTGAGCACTGACTAGTCAGCCACTGTGCTAGGTTTTATAAAAACAAAGATAACAATGGAAATAATTATAATGTTAGCTAAAATGTGATAACATACAAGGCTATGTCAGGGAGGGGAAAGTTCCTCCCATCCTTCTTTAGGTCTTACTGTTGGCCTAATAATAAAAGAATAAAATTGATCAAAGACTAGCTTAACAGAAAAAGCACTCTAGATTCTTTTAACTCTTACGGTTGTCTCTCAGCCCTTAGGTGAAGACAGGGCACCTATCACATGAGATGTGTATCTCCTACTTTTAGGGGGACAGAGAGGTCAGGGTTTTCTTCTTGCATGGCTATTTTCTTAAGTGACCTTAATTCAGAACAGTAATCAATATGTTATTATGGGATATTTGGGGGTGGCCTGCCCTAAGCCCTAACACCTACTATGTCAGAAGTCTGTTTTAATCACATATGTACCCCAAGTGCCTAAAATATGCCTAAGACATAGTAGGAGCTGACACATTGTAGAATGGTGCCTACTATGTGCTTCATGTCTGTATTCTCACTTGACCCTTGAAAAGTCCCTCGTAGGTAGATACTGCTAGTTCTCCTTATTCCAGATGAGGGAAATGAATAACAAGTTTAGTCATTTTTCCAAGGTCATGGAACTAATAATGGCCAACCATGTCTTGGAGTCAGGGAGACTGTCTCCAAAGTCTGTTCTTTGAGCAATTGTCCCATTGTCCGGCCCTGCCCTCGACAAGCTCATGCTCATGTGTGAATTTATCCACAATAAAGACATTTGAAATTAAACTTAATTTGTGATCTTTGAGCATTATGAGGGCATTTTTAACACACACTGCTCTCATCATCCATATAAATATCTACACTAATAAAAGACAAACATGCAAATTGACCATACCTTTGCTACACCTTAAGCCACGCCCACCAGCCAATCAGAGTGACTATATGCAAATTAACCCAACCAAGATGGCAGCCAGCAGCCACGGAGCTGGAGCGAGCAGGAGGCTTCGTTGCCCCAATGATGGAGGAAGCCAAGCTTCCCGCTTGCCGCAGTGGTTCTGAGCTCCACTCAAAGCAACAAAGTTTCAATTATAGGAGGTAAATAAACCCCAGATACCTGCTTTCAGCCGGCCGTGGCCACAGAGCTGGAGCGAGCAGGAAGCTTCCCTCCTGCCCGCCCTGACCAGCTCTGAGCTCCTCTCAAGGCATCAAAGTTTCAATTATAGAAAGTAACTAAATCCCAGAATTAAAAAAAAGAAAACAAAGGAGAGGCTGGGAGCTTCCGTTGCTGGGGGGGTGGAGGGGGCTTGGCCAGCCTGAAAACGGCTCTCAGCCCCTCACCCAGATTGGCCAGGCACCCCAGTGGGGACCCACCCCTGAAGGGGGTATGACCAGCCTGCAAATACCCATCAGCCCCTCACCCAGGCTGGCCAGGCACCCAAGTGGAACCCCCACCCTGATCCGGGACACCCTTCAGGGCAAACCAGCTGGGCCCCACCCGTGCACCAGGCCTCTATCCTATATAGTAAAAGGGTAATGTGCAAACTGACCCTAACAGCAGAAAAATTGGGAATGACTGATCACTATGACACACACTGACCACCAGGGGGCAGACGCTCAATGCAGGAGCTGCCCCCTGGTGGTCAGTGAGCTCCCACAGGGGGAGCTCTGCTCAGCCACAAGCCAGGCTGCCAGCTGCCAGTACAGCGGTGGTGGTGGAAGCCTCTCCCACCTCCTCAGCAGCGCTAAGGATGTCCGACTGCAGCTTAGGCCTGCTCCCCGCTGGCAAGTGGACATCTCCCAAGGGCTCCCAGGCTGCCAGAGGGATGTCTGACTTTCAGCTTAGGCCCAATTCCCCAGGGAGCGGGCCTCATCCAGCAGGTGGACATCCTCCGAGGGGTCCCAGACTGCAAGAAGGCATAGGCCAGGCTCAGGGACACCTCCGAGTGCACAAATTTTTGTGCACTGGACCTCTAGTATATATATATAAAGGAATATATGTATAAAGAAATTTCAGCTCCTTTATAAAATCAATTTGAGAGCTAGCAACTTCACTTGAGGTAATATCATTCCCACATTGCTGGTTTTATCAGCAGTTAATTCTTCTCACATTCTGTCTTCCAAACTACATTACTTATAGCTTAAAATCCAAGATTAAAGCTAATTTTCTGCATTGAACCTTCTCTCATTTAACAACATTGACCAGTTCATGCATCTCTTAATCTAATTGGGCTATGTGTCTATAAACCCACACAATCTTACATCAGGACAAAAACATCAAACTTACATAAAGTCATGGAGATCCTACTGAATGAATATATTTCTTTCATGCTAAGTTTTTCAATAACACCATACAGATAACCTGTACTTTAAAAGAAAACTATATACACACACACTCTCACACGCGTGCTGTTTTATTTTGGAGGGGATAGGGATTTGAACTCAATGTCCCTATACCCTTCTGAGGTTAGAAAACAGGTATTCTTTATAGTGTTGACATTCGCACATGGTTCTTTCCTGAGAGTTAGAGGAACCCATGCAGTGCTCAATAAATGCCATAGCCATTTCTATATCATGGCACCTAAAGCTTTCAAGTTGTTGTGGTTTTTTTTATACTAAAAATATGATTTGTTTATTTGTAACACTACCTTAGAAACACAACAAGGCGTGCACTGTAATTGATAGTTTGCCGTTGAAAAAACTGCTTTCAGAAAGTTGAACAAATGTGAGCAGGGTCAGTTAGCCATCTAGTGTCATGGATTTCCACTTCGCTTCTTTTAGGATAAATGATATTTTTAAGAAACTGAATGGTTTAGCCAAGGCTAATAAAAGTATCACCTTGGTACGTAGTTATTATGAGTGAGTCCTCCACCTCCTTCTCTATCCTCTCATAAATCACCCAAGTACCACGAACGCTGCAGCCAATGGGTGTACCCAATGTGAGGCCGCCTCTGCCCCAGGGACTCTTTTATTTGCCTTTCCTCTGACTGACAGTCTCTGCCCTCACCCTGCCTTCCTCCATACCCTGAAGTCCTACTATGCCAGGAGCCGGTCCATCCTTGCTGTTTCAAGGGACCTGGCATATATGGCATACTTTTCTTAATATGTTTGCTCACCTTCTTGGCACTATGTGTTTTAACCAAGGTCGCCTCTGAGAAAGGTTGTTTCCCCAGGTAGGGATTTTCCCCTGAAGTTAGGGAGGGAATAAAACCCCTTAACTAAGTGCCAGGCGGGTAATTAATCACTTTAACTACGAACAATCATGCTTAAACTACATAATCTTTACTCCCTGGAATGGAGATAAGAAACGCCCTAACCTTTGGAATAGAGATTGATGGGATTGAATCAACTGGTATAAATACAGATGTAACAAGACAACAGGACAGAACTTAGATGAAGATCCTAGAGACAGAACCTGGCTACAGAATCTGGATAGAACATGGCAAGAGAACCTGACTAGAACCTGGTGACTGAACCTGGCTGGAGAACCTGGACAGAACCTGGTTGGAGAACCTAGTGAAGGAACATGGCTACAGAACCTGGCTGGAGCTCCTGAGCAGAACCTCTCTGGAGATCCAGACCAGAACTTGGCTGGAGATCCTGGCTGGAGATCCTGGCTAGGCTGCTGATCAACTGAACACTGTCTCCATGTCCTTCCTTCTTTGCCGACTCCGTCTACGCCTTTGGGAACCCCTGGACCTGCTGGGGTTGGATCCCGGCACTACTAGCCCAGCGGTTCTCAACCTGTGGGTCGCGACCCCTTTGGGGGTTGAACGACCCTTTCACAGGGGTCGCCTAAGACCATCGGAAAACACATATATAATGACATATTGTTTTTGTGATTAATCACTATGCATTAATTATGTTCAATTTGTAACAATGAAATTGGGGGTCACCACAACATGAACTGTATTAAAGGGTCGCCGCATTAGGAAGGTTGAGTACCACTGTACTAGCCTTAATGATCAAGCTTAAATACTAACTATTCCTTGATATCTCATTACCAGCTGAATGTGCATTCTCCATGTGCTGCGCACTTATAACCACTTTGCCTCTAATGGAAGTGACCTTACAATGTCCTATATTGACATTTTCCCTCTTGTCCACTTTGTTCACCTCCTGAGCCCTAAGTCTCCAAGGGCAGGGGAAATAAAATGTGCTCTTCCCCACTTCCCACACACTCACCCTCACATAAATGCGTACATCAGTGGTGTGCTAGTAAACTGCCCCCCCACCCTCCAAATAAAAGGAAAAGAAACGCAGTGACTTGTGTTTGCCTATTTTAGTAACATAAATAATCCTCCCTGGCCATGTTCAAGCTACCAACAATTTAACAATCAGTCATCAACATTTCCTAAAGTTTAAAAACATTGACCCTTTGTAGATTTAGTAGCTGGATTACATACACACATTCACACTTAGTAGCATAGTTCCCTGTGTATAATCAACACTCAATGGTATGCAATAACAAGGCCAGCAAGAAACGGTAGAGTGTAGAAAGATTGGAAAGCACAGCCCAAACAGGAAAATCTGTTTTTCATGTTAGTCCTAATAAAGCGGAGCACTGTAAATTAGTCTGTTTCCCATTATTATTCATGAAGCTGAAACAGGAATTTTAGGGATAAAATAGGACAGGTTTAGAAAATTTTAGAAATTTTGGAAATTAAGGGGACTGTGGAAGAAGCACAGGGCTGCAGAGCAACAGGAACTAACTTTCCATAGCCTAGGGGAGCTGAAAAGCTGCAACAGTTACATTTCCATACAATGAGGGAGCTGGGAACAGCAAAAGGTCTATATTTACAAAATAAAGAGAAGACCTTCATCCAGAAGGAGAAGAAGAAAGCCCAAAGGGAATAGGAAACCAATAAGGAGTGGGGTGGGGAGAGCCTCACATGTCCCATGTAAGGTTCAACCTTTGAGCCCAGGAGTCACTATAGTAACCAGTTTAAGGGAATAGTGGCCAATCAGAGGGGATATCAAGGCACCAGGATCTGCAGCCTTTATAAGCCACTGGGAAAAGGAACTCAGTGGGACCCTTTCCCCTCCCTACTTGGGAGTCCATTCTGTGGGGCTCTTCTCCTCTCCCCATGTGGGAGCCTGTACTTGTTCTCCAATAAATTTCCCCCTTTGCTATACCACCTTCTGTCCGTGGATTCATTCTTCGATTCCAACGGACAAAGAATCCGGGTTCCAGTCCAAACATTCCATTTCAAAGCCTCTTATCACTTTTCTCAGTGCCTCCCCTCAAAACACACACACACACACACACACACACACACACACACACACACACACACTCACACACACCATTCTTTGCCAACTGTTTTTCTTCTTTCCTCAGCCTCCTCTCAGCCAATAGCTAAAAATGATTGAAGTACAAGGAGAAAACCCGTGGTAGTAGAATTTGAAAAGTAGAGCATGAGCATCCTCCACAATTCCCAATGCCCATGTCAACCGTCCATTCTTCAGAGCTTTCGTTAATCCAGGTTCTGTCACAGAAAAGCGGAGTAAGTCAAGCAATGCTCAGAGAGTTTGGAGTCACACTATCCACCAGTGGGCTCAGAGAAAATGAATTCAAATTCTAAGCGAAGCTACAAGCAGAACTTCCCTTTTTATGAAAGAGCCAGCCCTATGTGTGCTTAGTGGTTATCTCGCTGGTGGCCTTGAAAACAACACAGTTCTATCCAATTAAAAAATACCCCTGGCATGCCATTGAGAGTATGGGCGTATCTAGTCTCTGGCCTGTAAGGTCAGACCGCTGTTTATCTTCCTCATTATTCAAGCAGGCTAGAAAGCGAAGTTATTTTTTAGAATAAGAGGCCGTCTAAAAAACAGCAGAGAATTCCAAGCAGTAGTTTTACAAAACAGGGGTTAGCCTTCTCAGTTCCGAAGCTCAGGTCTTATGAGTCGCAGCATTTTGCCTCTCCAGGAGACTGCCCACCTTGCTGCTTTCCACTGGCAGTTCCCCGGCCCTGGATGTCTTTGCAGCTAGTGGTCCTTTAGATCATTCTTGAAATGGAATTGCTAAAAGCTCCATTTGGATTTGCATAGGTTCTTGCCATTGGGCAGGTAGAAATTCCTCAGGAATATGATATTCAATTCCATCTGGACCGGCCGACTAGCTGCAAGGTGGCTGTAACATTTACTTAGTTCTTTAGTTGCTTTAAAATTGCATCCGTGATGAAAATGCCCCAGGGAATAAACTGAAGAATTAGCACATTAACTATAAATAAAGCATGATAGAACAACAACAATTAACAGCTCAAACTATATTTTTAGTACTATTGAATTTTTAGGGGTGAAAAGGACAGGTTTAGGAATTTTTAGAAATTTTGGAAATTAAGGGGACCATGGAAGAAGCAAAGGGCTGCAGAGCAGCAGACGCTATATTTCCATAGAATAGGGAAGCTGAAAAGCTGCAACAGGTACATTTCCATAGAAAGAGGGAGCTGGGAACAGCAAAAGGTCTACATTTACAAAATAAAGGGAAGGAAGCCCCTCATGCAGAAGGAGAAGAAGAAAGCCCAAAGGGAATAGGAAGACAATAAGGAAGAAGTGGGGAGTGGGGGGTGGGGGGGCAGAACCTCACATGTCCCAGGTGAGGTGTGACCTGTGAGCCCAAGAGTTACTATAGTAACCAGTCCAAGGGAATAGTGACCAATCAGAGGCACCAGGATCTGCAGCCTTTATAAGCCACAGGGAACTCAGTGGGACTCTTCCCTCTCCCTATGTGGGAGTCTGTGCTGTGAGAATCTTTCCCTTTCCCCACCTGGGAGTCTATACTTGTTCTTTAATAAGTCTCCACCTTTACTATACCACCTTCTGTCCCTGGATTCATTGTTCGACTCCGGCAGACAAAGAATCCAGGACATCCTGCTCAGGGGAACACCAGTGTTCTAGTCCAAAAATTCTGCTTTACTATCATGCTGGGCTACTAATAAAGAAAAAAACATCAGAATGGGAGAAGATGATATGACCACTTATCTATCTATCTATCTATCATCTTTGTATCCTATCTATTTATTATCTACCTATCATCTATCTTATCTACCTATTTACTTATCTCCCTAACTAAGATCTGTAGTTAAGAATACCTCAGGGGGTTTTTGTGTGTGTGTGTTTTGTTTTGTTTTTTTCTTAATCCTGATTCTGCCACTATCTACCTCCAAAATCTACACAGTTAATTTAAACTCTCAAATTTATATCCCTTTCTGCAAAGATGATGTCTGTATGCCTCAGGTAGTATTGCTAATTTCCGGCTTTCTATTGTTCTCAGTATTTATTTCCATTTCATCTGACTTTAATAAAATGGCATACATTGGAATTCATGCACATTATCTCTTTCCATTGAGATGGAAATAGCCTAAACCTACAGCAGAAGACATTTAGGCTAGGGAAACCATATATTTCATAATGGTGAAACTTTCCAAGTGGAGTAAGGATTATCCTCTTTTTATATGGTATGCATTTTTATTGGTTCCTATAACCTGTCATTCTAAATAACAACTTTTTCTGCCGTTTCTCCAAGCCTTTTGACAAAGACATTGCCTCCAGGACTATATTATATCAGCTTCTCAGAGACACGTGCCCTTCTCAGAGAGACCTTCTAGAGCTGGTGTCGAGGTTTATATTATTTAATCTTTTAACACCATCATACATTCTTATATTATTTCCTTGTTCCACTTTTTGGTTATTTCTGGTAGTTGTTGCACGCTAGACTATGAAGCTCTGCATGGACAACTTAAATGTGTAATGAATGCCTTTATATCCCTGGAAACTAACATCATGCCTGGTACAATAACTGCTGGGTAACTGAATGAGTGAAGGACAGACTCTCATAAATGGTAATTCCATGATGGAAACAGAAAGCTTATTGGTTCTCATGAAAGTAAACAATATGTCATTCTGCATATAGGTTGTTCTGATGCACCCAAAATAAGTTAATGTACCAGATAAGAAAAGTCCCTAACTCTTCTGTGTCACTTAACTTTTTAAATATTCAAGTAAATATAATGTCTAGATCATTGTCTCAATTTAACTCTTCCATTAGATTTAGAAAAACTCATGGTGCTCTATTTAGGTCCCACAATGAACATTTCTTTGTGAATAATATAAAGAAATTGTTACAGCCTGAATATAACTTGCAATATCTACACATGTCTTCAAATCTCAATGACAGTAAAAATAATTTATGTGTATTTGGTTGTGTGCTCAGTTCGGGAAAAGTTAACTATATATAGGATATCCCAAAACTGTATACTCACACTTGGAAGAATTATAAATGCAGTGCTTAATAAAATACATTTCATTTTCAAAATTGAGCTATCAGCTGTTAAAGTGCTTATACATTTTTTGGGGGGGGACACCCTGTATATTGAATCAACCTATAGTTCACTTAAATCCAGTGTACATTTTCTTTTTTAAAAAATATATATTTTACTGATTTTTTTTTACAGAGAGGAAGGGAGAGGGATAGAGAGTTAGAAACATCGATGAGAGAGAAACACTGATCAGCTGCCTCCCGCACACCCCCTACTGGGGATGTGCCCTCAACCAAGGTACATGCCCTTGACCGGAATCAAACCTGGGACCCTTCAGTCCGCAGGCCGATGCTCTATCCACTGAGCCAAACTGGTTAGGGCAAGTGTATATTTTCTTGAGAACAAATGGCCTCCCTGCTTTGAGGGTCAGGAAAGATTTTTAAAAAATGAGAATCTACTTGACTTCTACTTTCCCATTTTCAAACGAAAAGGATATCTCAGTCACTTGTAACACATCTTAATTGCTTCATTATATTTTTATAGAGCACCTGAATTGCTTGGAAGCAGTTTAATTAAAATGGTGCTTGTTTTATAGTTAACGGAAATACAAAAAGCACATATCCTGCAGCACCATCAATCATATTTCTCCTTTGCCGCAGTCTCGAAGACAGTGTCAGCTGCACAGATTGATAAGGCCCTGAAACATTTGAGCACCATCCAAACTTAGATCCGTGCATTTTCCAGAACCTCAGCTCCTCGCAAACTTGAACGTGGTCTTTACTTGAATCTGCTACATCGTTTCATGAACGGCTGGCTGCAATATATTCTGTGGTCTGGCTGTACCTTCACCAATTCTGTACACGACGAGAGAAAGGGAATATTCAAAAAAGCAGGAGTGATAATGAGGCACAATTTCAACTTCACATTGCATGTATACTTCGTTTCACTGTGACTTTCCATCAAGATTCTCAGGAAACTTAAAGATGCAGGTGAGGGTCCTATTTCAGCGGCAGGTATGCTGGGTGATCTTGATGAAATCACTTAATTTGTGCCCCCCGTTCTAAATAAAATGGACTTCTTCCTTGGAGATATGTGATATAGTAAATGTTTTGTGTTTGTCACAAGACTGTTAAAGGTAGAAAGGATAGAACTGGAGAGGGAAAGTGGGAAGAGGTGTTGGTAGTACCTGAGGGTTGCATGAATGTGCATGGCAATTGCTAGTTTCTGCAATGACTAAGCAGCTCACCACAGGACGGCTGCCACAGTGCTGCTCTGACCCACAACTTCCATTTTTTTCTTCCAATAATCACAGCCACGTTAGGGTTTGCAGGCTCTTGAAGGTCGACACCAGACGTTGCTTCCGGTCTCCTCTGGGCGTGGGTAATGTGGGGATTTAAAGAAGCTCTTCAGGACTTGTTCCAATATTTACACAAACCTGTAATAAAGCGTTCAGACACTCATTTGTCACTCCCTCAGTAACTATTTGCTGAACATGTATGTGTTTCTGGCGCAGTTGAGGTCAGATTCTGTTGTTTGTGGCATCAGGGCCTGATTGTCAAATACTGATATGAGATACAGGATAGAGACGGTGTGATCCTCAGAGCAAGAAAGTATTTGGGAGTGAAACTTTATAAAACAAATTCTGACCGAGACATTATGATGTTAAATTTTCTGCTGTGAACACAGTAATGCAGCCCTGCTTTATTAAAAATGCCAGTGCACAAGGAAACTCTTGGAGTTATATAAATGTCAGAGCCAAAAAGTAAACAACTCTTCTCTCTTGGAACTAATGTTGAATTTTAAAACACAGCAGTTAAAACTGATAGCGCCCACCCCCTCTTACACACACACACACACACACACACACACACACACACACACACACACACGAAATAATTTAGTTACATAAAGAAGAGAGAAAAATAGAATATTCAAAGCTTATGATTCAAAAACACACGTTCCCTTAACTAGCATAATCTACCATAATGGAAAAGCTACATCTAGTTGAATATATAACCGTTCTGGTATAGTGGTTTGAATGGTAACTGCCAAAAGGTACTAGTATGTCCAAAGCCCCAGAACCTGTGAATGTCACCTCATCTCCAAAAACATCCTTTTAGATGTAATTCACTTAAGGATCTAGAGCTGAGATGATTCTGCTTTGCCTGGATGAGCACTAAATCTAAAGGCAAATGTCCTCATAAGAGACACACAGAAGAAACTCATGGGGAAAAGAGGAGAGGCCCTGGGAAGAAAGAGGAAGAAGGGGTTGGAGGTGAACTGTCACACAACAAGGAATGCTGCAGCCACCAGGAGCTGCAAAAGTCAGAAAAGAATTCTCCCCAGATCATGAAGTGATACCTTGATTATAGACTTCTGGCCTCCAGAACCGTTTGAGAATAAAACTCTATTTTTGATAAGCTACCAAATACATGCTAACTTGTTATGGCAATCCGAGAAACTAATATACCTGATAAACATTTTATCTTTTCATGTGACCCACTACACAATGAAATGAATTGGCATAAACCAATAACTCTGTGACTGCTTTGTCATGACTGAATTTTCCTAGAACCTTTCGGTTCTGCCAAGAAATCTCATCCTCGTGCAGGCCGGGATCATGTCCCCAGTTTATTTGCCTTTTAATTTTCTTTGTTTTCTAACACACACCTGTGTGTTATCCTGCTAAACCTATCACCGTTTCTGTAAATTTCTTGCCTTTGCCATCCACCTGAGAAATCCCTCAGCAGGCCAAGACAGTAGCACTGAACTTCATTGTTGTCTAATTCTTATGGTTTCCACTTAAGCTTTCAAGGCCACGCCCTTCACCACCATTTCTGTTTTTATTTGTTCCAAAAGGGATTATATTACTGTTCACCTCTTGTTCTCTCACATTCCTCCTTTCAATTGCTGACTTCCATTGGTGAGCCAGCTGTCTCACCATTCTATCTTATTCATTATCACATGCTATCTTGGTTTTGTTTTAAATTTCTTTAAATGCTAACCACAACTCCTAACATTTACTAGTACTTCAGTTTTCCACAGCAAAGTTTTTACTCAGATATATTCTTCATCGACTCTTGCATTACTGTGGTCACCTCCTTATTTTATTTTGCAGAATCATTTATTAATTCCCATGTTAACATTTTAGTCTGTTAATTATCTTTGAATAAAGAAAATAAAGCTATCTGTGCCTCCCATTTGGCTCTACATAGCTTAAGGAGGTTTTTCACGTGTCCTTTTATTTTATTTCCAAAAACAATCGTCAACTTTCTAAATAGAATATATTTCATTTAACTCTCTCATTAACTCTATGCACTGGTACTATAAGTGGTAATATTCTCCATTTCTGCTAGACGAGGAAACTGAGGTATAGAGGGTTCAAGTTTGTTAAAGGGCCCACACACTGAGAATTCCCAACAATAAGGCCTTGTCTAAAACCCAACTTTCAGATACCAAAATCCATCTCACATCACCTCCATCTACTACGTACATCATTTGTGTAACTTTTCCTTTGTCTTAAACTTCTCATTCCAGAACAGGCCTAATTTGCTGTTCATAACCAAAAGGTTTTTCAAAGCAAGTTTCTAAAAAATATAAATGTATTTCCTCTACTAATACCAGTTGCCATGATTCTATCTACCCAGCAATCAAAGCTCCCTTTCCCAGTGTAGCCATGGAGAATGTGAGAAAATATTGCACGGGCTTTTACACTTCTCTTTTCCTTCTTCTCCGGCTATGTTTATATTCCAATATTCATTTATGTTGGATTGTACAGCAGGGGTAGTGAGATGTGTATTTTTAAATTGTCATCACAGACGGAAAATTTAACAGTCAGTTCTTTTGAGCTACCATTTCACTGACACTAGCAGCTTTTCTTTGCAAGATATGCATTGCTGACACTCTGCAAGATAGGTATTGCTTTGAAGTTCATGAAGAAAACTTTATCAATTACTTAGCTCCTCATTCTCCAGAGCTAAGTGATCATTTAGCTCTTTCATAGATGTCTATACATTTGAATGAATATTTGCATAACTATTTATTTATATATCAATCCCTCAGTCTTTACAAAGGATTCTTAGAGATATTGATATTCTTTCTACTCTGCATTGCTTGATGAATGAATGGGTAGATAGATGAATGAATATTACTTGAAGCCATCATTTGTTCAAGAGGTTTTGTGCTTGAAATGCTTTTCCCCTCAATAACTTTTTTGAATAACTGCCCATCTTTCAAGGTTAGTGCAAAAGTTATTTTCTATAGAGTAATGTCCTTACTTGACTGGGTTTCTGTTGAAAAAGAAATTCTCAAGTTCTTCTGAAGGTATCAAATCAGAACATCCAAGAAAAGGCATGGATTCTGTATTTTTAACAAGCCCTCCAGATGAGTCTTGTGACCAACCACTTTCGGGAAAAATTAAATTGAGTGAAATCTGTAAATGCCAGTGAGAAACATTCTCTCCAATAGTTTTGTGTCGTTTTTAGAACATTTTTTTAAAGACAATATCTCTTTTTTAAAAATTGATTTCAGAGAGGAAGGGAGAGAGATAGGGAGATAGAAACATCAGTGATGAGAGCGAATCATTGATTGGCTGCCTCCTGCACGCCCCCTACTGGGGGGGAATCAAGCCTGCAACCCTGGCATGTGCCCTTGGCTGGAATTGAACCTGGGATCCTTTAGTCTGCATGCCGATGCTCTATCCACTGAGCCAAACCGGCTAGGGCCAGAATACTTTTAATATTCTACTTTAAAATACAGTTTTTATGTGTAAAGTCTAACTCCACTATAAAACTGTGCCCCTTGAGAGTTAGAAACTTGTTTGGGTTAAATTTCCAATTCACCATAGTAAATCATAGTGCTCTGCAAATAGTAAATATTTGTTTAGTTGAATCATTGCATGTACTTAGTAGCCCTTTCATCTCTCCACACTCAACTGGAAGAGATGAAAGGGCTACAAATTTGCTTAAAAGACAAGTTTTAAATAAGTGTAGGGTAATTTTGTATATTATTTCTAACATACAAAACACATTAACATAATGTTTAATATACATTAAATCTCAATGACATTTTGTTGTATAAATTTAAAAGCCTGGTATTGTTAGTCACCTTTTCTAATGTTAAATCATTATTTACAATTTTTCATGACTTCTGTTAATAGTCAGGAGACACCCGATTATAATTTTCCTCTTATTATTCATTATTTAAATAATTGATGCCTAAATAATTATACTTAAAAAGAAAAACCTAAAAAAAGGGTATAATAAAAAAAAATTGTAAAGCATGCCAGTTGAGAAAAAAAAAAAAAAAGGTTTGTCTAAGGAACTGAAGTTGACACCCGGCAAATACAAATACTGTTGACTAAATGCAAAATATAACACATCCATCAGGAAGGCCAGACAGGCAGAACCAGGGCAGCACACTGAAAGGCGAAGGGATGAGGTCTTCAAACAAGAACTCTTCTCAAGTTCACTGGCAATGAAGAGGGCTCTATTTTGACAATGCGAGAAATAAAACAGAGAGAACCTCATGGCAGATATTTTTCACTATGGGCTTCCAACACTGTATATGGACGTCCTGTGATGATACTAGTAAATTCAGGCCACATTATTAAAATATTTGATTCATATAACTGAGGTTGTACTTTTAAAAGTATTTTTTACTTACTATTTCATTTCTGTTTCTTTTTCTTTGTGTAAATTTCAAACATACAGGAAAGTAGTATGTGTAGTGGTTCAACCTCCAAATTCTGGGGTCATCCAACAAGTTGCCTAGTTTGGCTATCCTTCAGTTTTTTCCACTGTAAAGGGAAGATGTTAATGCCTAACTGAAGAGGTTGTTATAAGAATAGAATGCGGCCGAACTGGTTTGGCTCAGTGGATAGAGCTTCGGCCTGCGGATTCAAGGGTCCTGGGTTCGATTCCGGTCAAGGGCATGTACCTTGGTTGCAGGCACGTCCCCACTGTGGGGCGTGCAGGAGGCAGCTGATCGATCTCTTATCGATGTTTCTGACTTTCTGTCCCTCTCCCTTCTTCTCTGTAAAAAATCAATAAAATATCTTTAAAAAAAAAAAAAGAATAGAATGCGTTAAATGAGTTAAACTGCTTATTTCCACAAAGGACTCAAAAAGTCATATCAATTAGTATCGCAGCTATAAGTAATGTGTTAAGATGTCTTAAGTACACAAAACAAAAATTCTTAGCTATCTAGCTTAAACAATAGAGAAATGTCTTATACCTTGAGGTAGGCAATGTAATGGTTCCTCCACGATGTCTTTGTTCTATGAAGGGACCTGTAGATATGCTAGTTACATGGCCGAAGGGAATTAAGGTTGCACAAGGAACTGAGGTTGGCAGTTGGCTGGCTTTGAGATGGAATTATTCTGGACTATGCAGGTGGGCCCATTTTTATCACTGGGTCCTTTTAGGTGAACAAAGGAAACAGGAGACAAGTGAAAGAGAAGTGATCTGGGGAGCCGGAGTTGGAAAGATGTGATTGCTGACTTTGAAGGTAAAAAAGGGGCTACAAGTCAAAGAGTATGATAAAAAAATAAAATGGATTTAGCCCTAGAATTTTCAGAAAAAAATGCAGCTTTGTCAATACTTACTTTAGACCTATTTTCGATTTCTAACCTCCAGAACTGGAAGATAAACTTTTGTGGTGTGAAACCACTAACTTTGTGGTAGTTTGTCAGCCATGGGAAGCTATGATGTCACTTAGCCGAGTCCATGATGATGAGTCTCCAAAACTTTTGAAATCAGCAGCTCAGCAACATCATCAGGAACCCAGATTGCCATCATTAGTGCCAGGCTGACACCCCTGATGGACATGAAATGGCTTTGCAGGCTTCCAGTGCCCTGACAACTTTACAAGCCTACTCAGATCTAAGGGCAAACAGATGACATGTCTTCCTTCTACTGCTGAGACTTGTCAGTTTCCCTTATTTTTGATATCTTTATTATAAAAGTTTTTAATGCTAATTTTGTTAAATATATCAATCTTTACCTTTTCTGTATTGAAGAGGGTCATCCTTCTCAACCTCAAATAGTTTTCTGTGCTGGTCTCCTGAGGGTGAGAAGATAAGAACAATTGCAAAGCCTAGAAGTATAACTCAAAAGGAATGGGATCATTAGTGCTTAAAATAACTGCCCCAGTGCCTTTGTGGGAATCTGGACCATACTGGAATCATCTCAGCAGTCAAGGATACCTCTTACTGTGTGTGTTTTTTAGAGGCAGAGATTGAAGTTCCATAGCAGAAAATGTGGGTTTCTCATGTAAACCATTAGAGTTATTTCAGGATTTTCTCATTTTTTCAACAAGGAGGTATTTGGAAACAAGAATACCTTTTGGTAATGCATAATTCTTCCAAGATTATAGGGCAATTTTTGGTGAATAAATAGGATTGAGAGATTTTGGGTGTTTAAATAACTGAGTTTGAGTATTTAAGCAACTGATTTAAATTTCAAAATGAGATTTTCATCTCATTTATATGTCAAGCAGTGACATGAGATATACCAACTAGAAATGAACACTCTTATGGATAAGTCAGAAAGGAAAGGATTCCTTGTTTTCAATGTATACCAGGAAAAGATGAATATAATGGCAATGAAGGAAACAGGAGCAATTACAGTCATGGACTTGTGTTGAAATAGTGTGAGAAATGCTCACCTGTCCAAATTCAAATAACAGACCAGGAGACAGAAGCATGGCAAAAGTGAGACTTTTAACAGGTTATTGAGGGTGGGTGTCTGTCGGTTGGACAGGCACATCTGGGGCAGCAAAAACAGTCTATTTTTTCAGTCCTTCCCACGGTTCCTCATTGGCTGAGTGCTATGGGGTCATCTGTTTCCTCAGACATTGTTTAGGTCTTGCTCTCTCCCATTGGGCCATTTAAAAAAATTAGGCTGAGGCCTTTTCTAGTTGCCTCCACCTCCCCCTGTCTAACCAAGGCAGGTACCTCAGGGTTTCCACCATGATGCTGGCCCACGTGCACAGTTCTCTGCTCCTATATCCTCTTCCCTACTCCCTACATTCTGTTTTCCCTGGGATATTCAGCAACCGTTTCCAGCAAAAGCCAACCATACTGCAGATGGATCACAGAGGCCCATTTCCTACAATAGTATTTTTTGAATGGTAAAATTCTCACACTCTCTTAATTTAACCTTCTAATGTTTCCATGTGTTGCTGTGAATGGGTACCATTGCATTCAATTTACAGATATGTCCTACCCAAGGCCACATGTTGGCAGATTTCTACCAAATAACTTAAAGTCCAGCAATGGGCAATTTGCTGTGGTCTAAAATTGAAAAGGGGGAGAAATCATTTCTAATCCATGACAAAAGGACAGAATATGTAAATTTGGAAGGAACTAAAGTTTAAAGGAAAAATAAATAAAAGAACAAATATAAACCAGATAACCACTACCTAAAATAAAATCTTGGGCTCTTTTAAATATTTTGTAGAATGAGTAAGTTCTTATGAAAATCTTTCAATGAGTTTCAACTTGCATTTCCTCTAAAGCATAACCTAACAACGGTTCATGTACAATAAATATTCTATAAACAGATATATAGGCTTTCTTAAAATTCTAAATTTTGTTACTATAATATGTTGGACTTATATGTACTTAATATTATATTCAACATTTTAAAATAGGATATGTATATAAACTTGTCATTCAAGTTTTTAATTATATTTTAATGCTCCAAAAAAACTGATACTTTCATATTAAAATACTTTTTCTCCCAAAATTTTTATTCCAATTGCATTCTAAATATATGTTGTTTCATTCAGTACAAAGCTACCCATGATTGTTATGCTTTGGGGGCAAATTTGTAAGTACAAATTAGCCCTCTATTATTTGATACTTATTTATATATTAAATTTTATTTGTTTATTAGTTTTATTCTTTTTGTTTAGGTTTGCCTTGGGTAATCTCCATTTTTGGCTTTCCTACTCATTTTGTTTTATATCCAAACCATGTGACTAGAGGCAGCTATAACATTAAACTAATAAAATACAAGTTTCAGAAACCTTCCAGAGCTGTGTGATATTGTGTTTATAATGATACTAGGGGCCCAGTGCACAGATTCATGCACCGGTGGGGTCCTTCGGCCTGGCCTGCACCCTCTTGCAATGTGCAACCCCTAGGGGGATGTCAGACTGCCAGTTTTGGCCCGATTCCCAAGGCCGGGCCAAGGACCCCCAATGGTGAACAAATCTGTGCACTGGACCTCTGGTATGCATATAAGTCTTTGGTTAATATCTTCCCGCCCTCCCCCCTCCCCCCTTCTCTCTGATATTCATCAGTCTGTTCCATGTTTCCATTCCAGTGCATTGAGCATCTGCCCCTGGTGGTCAGTGCACATCATAGCTACCAGTTGAATGGTACAACATTGCTTAGGCTTTTATATATATAGACTAGAGGCCTGGTGCACAAAAATTTGTGCACTCGGGGGGAAGGGGGGGTCCCTCAGTCTGGCCTGTGCCCTCTCGCAGTCTGGGACCTCTCGGGAGATAACGACCTGCTGGCTTAGGCCTGCTCCCGGGTGGCAGAGGGCAGGCCCAATCCCTAGGTGCAGCCCCTGGTCGGGCTCAGAGCAGGGCCGATTGGGGAGTTGGGGCACCGCCCCTGTCATGGACAGAGCAGGGCGGATCGAGAGGTTGCGATGCCACCCTCAGTCATGCTCAGGGTAGGGTCGATTGGGGGGTTGGGGCACCGCCCCCTGTCACACTCAAGGCAGGGTCAATGGGGAGGTTGCGGCGCCACACCCTGTCACGCACAGAGCAAGGCCAATCAGGGGGCTGGGGTGCTGCCCCCTGTCACTCACAGAGTAGGGCCCATCAGGGGGTTGGGGAGCTCTCCCCTGTCACGCACAGAGTAGGACCGACAGGAGAGTTGGGACACCGCCCCCTGTCACACACTGAGCAGGGCGGATGAGGGGGTTGGGGCGCCGCACCCTGTCACACTCAGGGCAGGGCCGATGGGGAGGTTATGGCTCTACCACATCACACACAGAGCAGGGCCCGGGGGGGGGGGGGGCGGTTGGTGTGCCACATCCTGTCACACACAGAGCTGCAGGGCAATCAGGGGGTTGGGGCGCAGCACCCTGTCACACACAGAGCTGCAGGGCAATCAGGGGGTTGGGGAGCCCCCTCGTATCAGGCACAGTACAGGGTTGATCAGGGGGTTGGGGCGCCTTCCCCTGTCAAAAACAGAGCAGGGTGGATAGGGAGGTTGTGGCCCCGCCCCCTGTCACACACAGAGCCGCAGGGCGATCAGTGGGTTTGGGCCCTGCCCCCTGTCATGCTGATCCCGGTGCTGGGGGGCCTCGTGGCACAGCTGATTCCGGTGCTGGGAGGCATATTTCCCTTTTATTATATAGGATAGAGGCCCTTTGCATGGGTGGGGGCCGGCTGGTGTGCCCTGAAGGGTGTCCTGGATCAGGGTGGGGGTCCCGCTTGGGTGCCTGGCCAGCCTGGGTGAGGGGCTGATGGCTGTTTGCAGCTGGTCACACACCCTTTAGGGTGGGGGTCCCCACTGGGGTGCCTGGCCAATCTGGGTGAGGGGCTGAGGGCTGTTTTCAGGCTGGCGGGTGACTGAAGCTCCCAACTGCTCCTTTTTTTTGTTTTGTTTTGTTTTATTCTGGGCCAGCTTTAGCTCTGAGGCTTGGCTCCAGCTCTGAGGCCTCGTCTGCTGAAAGCAGGTATCTGGTTTGTTTGGGTTCTATAATCGAAACACTGTTTCAACTCCAGCTCTGAGATCCCAGCTGGCTGAAAGCAGGTTTCTGGGGTTTTGTTTAGCTTTTATATTTGTAACAATGTTTCAAACTGCAAGCTCAGAGGCTGTCAGCAGCAGGTGGGGGAATGTTGGCTTGCTCCAGCACTGGAGCAAGCAAGCCTCATGTTCGCTTCAAGCTGCCTGGCTGCCAGCCGCCATCTTGGCTGGCAGTTAATTTGCATATCACCCTGATTAGCCAATGGGAAGGGTAGCGGAGGTACGGCTAATTACCATGTTTCTCTTTTATTAGATAGGACTAGAGGCCCAGTGCACGAATTCGTGCATGGTTGGGGCCTGGCCCCAATCGGGGTGGATCAGGGCGGGGCCTGTAAGGAGGAAGAGATGGCAGGAGATTGGCTGGCCAACCTGCCTCAAGTGGGGTCCAGTTAGGGTTGGGCTGTCTGAGGGATGGGGCCATGGGCGATTGGCCAATGGGCCTCGCCTCCAATTGGGGTAAGTGGTGCCAATCAGGGGGCCAGTGGCCTGGGAGAGGGGCCTTGGATGGTTGGCTGGCTGGCCCTGCCCCTGATGGGGTGAGGGGAAGGATCTAGGGTGGGGTCAGGGAGGGGGAGGGGCCACAGGAGGTTGGTGGGCCATCCCAGCCCACTATTATGTTGGTGGGTGCGATCAGGGGTGGGTTTGCCGGGGGACGGGCTGCAGGAGGTTGGCCACCCAGCCCCGCCCCCTATTGTGATGGTGGATGCCATCAGGTGTGGGCTGGCTCGGGAGAGGGGCTGCAGGCCTATTGTGGTGGGACAGGCTGATCAGGAACTGGGCTGGCCTCGGGGAAGAGAGGGGTGTTTGACCATAGGCCCACTCCTGATCGGCGTGGGAGAGTCCGATCAGGGGCAGGCAGGCAGGGAGGAGGGGCCGCGAGGTTGGCCAGTTGGCCCCATGCCCTGCGATCAAGCCAGTTCGCTGGCCACAGTGGGTGTCATAGCGACCAGTAGTTATGGTCATTGTGGTCGCTATGGCCCTAGTGGTCGCTGGCTTTTTATTTATAGAGATACTCATTTTCTTAAAGAGAGACACAAACTTTGTAAGCTTCAGGTTCATCAAACATGGATTTTTACCATTTGCAAGCAACACATCGTTAGATTTTTAAAATCCAATCTAAAAGTTTTTTAACTATATATCCATTATAGTTGAGATAATTAATCTTCTCTCTCTCTCTCTCTCTCTCTCTCTCTCTCTCTTAACAATATTTACAGTGTCCTTTTGATATGGCTTCATACTCTTGTTTTGGAACACTACATTCTGGTTTATCCCATCTATGTCTTTGAACCAACTAGTCTTTCCACATGGAGAGTCAATTTCTTTTTCTTGGTGAAATTGTATACAACCTTTAAGATCAGTCTTAGTTTTTCTTCCCTTCTGAAGACACCTACCACCACAGAAAAAGTTAGTCACTCTATTTTCTGTGGATCATCAGTATTTAAAACCAATCTCCATCATAGTGTGACAGCAACTCTCAAAACCCTTGTAATACTTTTTCATAAGTTTTAGCTGCAACATATTGAGAGGACAGAGACCATGTATATCTTGTTCAATTCTGCACTTTCAACTGTGAACACTTATCAGTGGACACCTGTAAATACTGGATTCACAGTGAATTATGGCCTCCCTTAAGGTAGCTCAGTGATGGAGGCAACAGTAGAGGTGTCGGAGAATTCTGTAATTAAAAGAAACAAATAAGAGAAAGGTTCATATAAGGACTGAGGGCTATAAAACCTCAAAGAGAATCATGATTTTAGAAATGTAACCTAATAAAAGTGTTTCATTAATCCATCAGGATTAACTTCACAATTAACAAATTCATTTTTAAAATCCATAGGAAAATAGACAAATTTTTGAAATGCTTTTCATGACCAGTATAACCCATATAAATTTCACCTAATGTGAGTTATATTTTTAAAAGAAGTCACACTTCCAGTTTGTACACTGAAAGCATTTTTATTTTACTGGATATGGCTTTTCTTTGTGGTTGTGATGAGCTCTCACAGACAATTTTCTTTCAATTGTACAGAACAAAGAAATTCTCATAGGAGCTGCTTTTGAAGATTAAAGCATAGCAATAATTTTATTAATGCAATTTTATTTTATATAACAGCACACTTTAGCAAGCCTAAATTCTTCATGAATATCAGCATTATCTGTATCAAATTTAATTTACCAATGGTACAATGTGAAAATGCCCTGGTTACCTGTTCACAAAAGTCAGTAGGTATCTTAACAGTTGCTTCTTATGCTTCCAAATTTTATCAGGAACTGAAAACTAGTAGCACCTTTGTTTTTTTGTGTTTTTTTTTTTCCTTACAAATATTAACTAGAACATACTGAAAGGACGGTGACTATGTCTTGTTCATTTCTGTACTCTCAACTGCGAACCCCTTATAAATGGGTACCTGTGAGTAACAGATGCACAGTGAATTTTGATCTTCTTTATATTAGCTCGATGAAGGAGAGAACAGTAGGGGTATGTGAGAAAGCTCAGTAGCACCCATCAGTTGTGTTCATTTTTTATTTTACTAAGTGTTTACCCATATTTTTTTAGCCTTACTTAAATTTTGTGACCAAAGAATTATTTGCCAATTGATTTTACCTAAGTGAGAAAAAGAGACTCTGAGACCTGAAAGTGACTTTCCAGGGTCATGAGACAGAGGGGGACAGATGCAGGGTTAGAAATCGGGCTTTGTGACCTCTGGCTGAGCAATGTTTCTTTTCTGGAATAACTCTCCCTTTAATTCAGCATTGGGATAGTTCAGAAGAAATTATGGTGTCAGGTTCAGAAGTATAGAATAAGATCAAGTGCAGAGGACACAGAGGGAGCTGAAGAAAGTTCAAAAATCACTCAGGAAGTATTCATTTATGCATTGATCCTTACAAGAAATATCAGGCATCTGTTATGGGGCTTTCACCCTACTAAGTAAGATAATTTAGCAGTGAACATACATATTTTAAATATCCCATTTTCAAAAAATTATGAGACATATATAAAAACAGGAAAGTATGGCTCATGTACAGAAAGAAAAGAAGTCCATAAAAACTGCCCATGAAGTAGCTCAGATGTTAGGTTTACTGACACAGACTTTGAGTCAACTATTAAAAATATGTACAAGCACTAAAGGAAATAATATCTAAAGGGGAAAAAAGCAAGCCCTGGCCGGGTTGCTCTGTTGTTTAGAGCTTTGTCCCAGTACGCTGAGGTTGCAGGCTTGATTCCTCATCAGGGCACATACGAGAAGCAACAATGAATGCATAAGTAAGTACATTGATGTCTCTCTCTCTCTCACTCTCTCTCAAATTAATAAATAAAATATTTTAAAAATAAAGCAAAACATGAAAATGGTGTCTCTTCAAGAATATTAGTAATGACGTAAAAATTATACCATTTTAGCCCTAGCCGGTTTAGCTTAGTGGATAGAGTGTTGGCCTGTGGACTGAACGGTCCCAGGTTTGATGCCAGTCAAGGGAATCTACCTTGGTTGTTGGCACATCCCCAGTAGGGAGTGTGAAGGGGGCAGCTGATGGATATTTCTCTCTCATCAATCAGGCTGGCAGGCAAATGGTTAGGGGCAATGAGGCAGTAGGCAGGCGAGTGGTCAGGAGCCAGCGGTCCCATACAGGATCGGGCCTAAACTGGCAGTTGGACATACCCCGAGGGGTCCCTGATTGTGAGAGGATGCAGGCTGGGCTGAGGGACCCCCCACCCCGATGCACAAATTTTGTGCACCGGGCCTCTAGGTATAAATAACACTGCAATGAAAATAGGGGTGCATATATTTTTTTCAAATTAGTGTTTTGGGTTTCTTTGGATATATTCCTCGAAGTGGAATTGCTTTTCATGAGACAGTCACATATTTAATTTATTTGAGGTAACTCTGCTTTCCACAGTGGCTGCACCTATCTGCATTCCCACACACAGTGCAAGAGGGTTTTCTTTTCTCCACATGCTTTCCAATAATAGCTTGTTGATTTATTGATGATGGCTGTTCTGAAATGTGTTAGGCGATATATTATTGAGGTTTTAATTTTCATTTATAGATGATTAGTGACATTGTGCATCTTTTCAAATGTCCATTAGTCACCTGCATGTCCTCCTTGGAGAAGTGTCTATTCAGGTCCTTTGCCCATGTTTTGATTGCTTGTTTTTTGGTGATGAGTTTTATAAGTTTCTTATAAAGTTTGGATATTAACCCCTTATCAGATGTATCACTGAGGAATATGTTCTTCCATTCACTGGGGTGTCTTTTCATTTTGTTGGTTTCCTTTGCTATGTAAAACCTTTTTTTTTAGTTTAATTAGTCCCATTTGTTAATTTTTCTTGCTTCCTTTGCCTGAGGCGATGTATCAGAAAAAAATGTTGCTAAGAGGAATGTTCAAGATTTTACTGCCTGTGTTTTCTTCCAGGATGTTTATGGTTTTGAGTTTAACATTTAATCCATTTTGTGTTTATTTTTATGTATGATATAACAAGGTGGTCTAGTTTTATTTTTTTGCATGTGTCTGTCTAATTTTCTCAACATTATTTATTAAATAAACTATCTTTATTCCAATGTATGTTCTTGCCTCCTTTGTCAAATATAATTTACCATAAAGTTGTGGGTTTATTTTTGGGCTCTTTATTCTTTTCCATTGATCTACGTGTCTGTTTTTATGCCAGTATCATGTTATTTTGAATACTGTAGGCTTGTAGTAAAGTTTGATATCAGGTGGCATGATTCCTCCAATTTTATTCTACTTTGTCAAGATTGCTGGGGTCTTTAATGGTTCCCTATACAATTTTGGATTATTTGTTCTACTTCCGTGAAATAAGCCATTGGTATAATGATAGAAATTGCACTGAATCTATATGCTTTGGGCAGTATGGACACTTTAATTATTTAAATTCTTCCTATCCATGAACATGTAATATGCTTCCATTTATTTCTATTTTCTTCAATTTCCTCAGTGTCATAAAGTTTCTACATCCTTAGTTAAATATATTCCTAGGTTGTTGTTTTTTGTTGCAGTTGAAAATGGGATTGTTTTCTTAGTTTCTCTTTCTGATATTTTATTATTTGTGGTAAAAATGCAACTGATTTCTGAATATTTATTTTGTATCTTGATACTTTACTGAATTCATTTATCTACTCTAGTAGTTTTTTGGTGGGATCCTTAGGATTCTCTATTTGCAGTATCATGTCATCTGCAAATAATGATGGGGTTACTTCTTCCTTTCCAATTTGGATGCCTTTTATTTCTTCTTCTTGTCTAATTTCTGTGGCTATGACTTCCAATACTATGTTTAAAGTGAACATCCCTGTCTTGTTCTCAATATTAAGGGAAATGCTTATAGTTTTTGCCTGTTGAGTATGATGTTATCTGTGCATTTGTTTATTATGTTGAGGTATGTTCCTGTATTCCCATTTTGCTGAGAGTTTTTATCATAAATGGGTGCTGAATTTTATCAAATGCTTTATCTGTATCTATTGATCTATCATGTGATTTTAATCCTTCATTTTATGTGGTGTACCACACTTATTGATTTGCAGATATTGTACCATACTTGTATTCCTGGAATAAATCCCACTTGATCATGGTGTATGATCTTTTTAATGTACTGTTGGATCTGGTTTGCTAATATTTTCTTGAATATTTTAGCATCTATGTTCATCAGGGATATTGGCCTTTAATTTAATTTATTTATAGTGTTTTTGCAATTAAGATGATGCTGACCTTGTAAAATGAGTGTGGGAGTCTTCCCTCCTTTTGGATTTTTGAAATAGCTTGAGAAGTTTAGGTGTTTGTTCTTTGAATGTTTGGTAAAATTCACTTGTGAATCCATCCGGTTCAGGACTTTTGTATGTTGAGGTTTTATTTTTGTTTTTAATTACTGCTTCCATTTCATTAGTTGTAATTTGTCTGTTGATATTTTCTGATAATTGCTGAATCAGTTTGGAAGATTGTATGTCTCTAAGAATTTATTCATTTTGTGCAGATTGTCTAATTTGTTGACATATAGTTGTTTGTATTATTTTCTTATAATGCTATGTATTTCTTTAGTGTCAGTTGTTACTTTTCCATATTTGCATTTCTGATTTTATTTATTTGGGACTCCTATTTTTCTTGATGAGTCTGGTTAAAGGTTTGTCAATCTTGTTTAAGTTTTTTAGAGAACCAGCTCTTGGTTTCATTGATCTTTTGTATCTTTTAAGACTTTATTTTATTTATTTGTGCTCTGATCTTTATTATTTCTTTTCTTCTACTTACTTTGGGCTTTGTTTATTGTTCTTGTTCCTTTAAGTTAAAGGTTAGACTGTTTATTTGAAATTTTTCTTGTTTCTTGAAGTAGGCCTGTAATGCTATGAATTTCTCTACACAGATTACTTTTTAAAATCCTTTCAGATTGTCAAGTGACCAATTTAAGTCACATTTTATCCATTAGAATTTATCTTATTCATAGAATCCACATAGATAATAAAATAAGGCAGTGCATATAGAGTAGCAACAATGTGCAAAGCTCTGTGTTGTTTTGCATAGGTTATGCTAGCTAATCTGTGCAAAGAATTAGGAGAAATTTAAGGTGAGAAAGCATTATATCCAAGCCACATCCTCAATACATCACTAACCCATATTTTTAGAATCAATATCTTTAAAAACTACAATTTTATACTTTGAACTACTCCTATTCTGACTGTACTCACTCAGCTCACCTAAGAACCCAGTCTTTTATTTTTTTCTGATTCCATCATATACTTCAGTTCTGTTTTCTACATGAATTGTAAACTCAGGTTTCATATTGATTTGCTATCTCATCCTCCCACAGAAGTACCTAGTCTTCCAGATAACCCAGTTTACATTACAGGATTCAAGAATTTGAAATAATAATAAATAAAGTATATGTGATTCTTTTTTATTAAACTTATTTGGGTAACATTGGTTAATACAATTATGTAGGTTTCAGGTGTAAAATTCTATTATACATCCTCTGTATATTAGATTGTGTGTTCACTACTCCAAGTTTTATATGTGATTATTCAAGTCAGAATTTCAAATGTTACCTTAAATTTTAAAACACTAGTTTTATTGAAGAGAACAATTTCAATGACTAGGAAGAGAAAGGCAGGTTAAGACAATTATATTATACTAGAGGCCCAGTGCACAAAAATTTGTGCACTCGGGGGGATGGGGGTCCCTCAGCCCAGCCTGTGCCCTCTCGAAGTGTGGAACCCCTCAGGAGATAACGACCTGCTGGCTTAGGCCTGCTCCCGGGTGGCAGAGGGCAGACCCAATCCCTAGGTGCAGCCCCTGGTCAGGCTCAGAGCAGGGCCGATTGGGGAGTTGAGGTGCCGCCCCTGTCATGCACAGAGCAGGGCGGATCGGGAGGTTGCGATGCCACCCTCAGTCATGCTCAGGGTACGGCCAGTTGGGAGGTTGGGGCACTGCCCCTGTCACACTCAAGGCAGGGTAGATAGGGAAGTTGTGGCGCCACCCCCTGTCATGCACAGAGCAGGGCAGAGCAGGGGGTTGGGGCGCTGCCCCCTGTCATGCACAGAGCAGGGCCCATCAGTGGGGTTGGGGCTCCATACCATGTCACACACAGAGAGGGTTGATCAGGGGGTTGGGAAGCTCCCCCTGTCACGCACAGAGCAGGGCCGATCAGGGGGTTGAGGAGCTCCCCCCTGTCATGCACAGAGTAGGGCCAATAGGGGAGTTGGAGCACTGCCCCCTGTCACACACAGAGCAGGGCGGATCAGGGGGTTGGGGCACCGCCCTCTATTACCCACAGAGCAGGGCCGATCAGGGGGTTGGGGCGCCGCCACTGTCACACTCAGGGCAGGGCCGATGGGAAGGTTATGGCTCTACCCCATCACACACAGAGCAGGGCCCGTGGGGGGGGCAGGGGTTGGGGTGCTGCCCTCTATCACCCACAGAGCAGGGCTGATCAGGGGGTTGGGGCGCTGCACCCTGTCACACACAGAGCAGGGCCGATCAGGGGGTTTGGGCGCTGCCCCCATCACGCTGATCCCGGTGCCGGGAGGCCTCGCGGCTCCGCTGATCCTGGTGCCGGGAGGCATATTACCCTTTTACTATATAGAATAGAGGCCTGGTGCACGGGTGGGGGCTGGCTGGTTTGCCCTGACGGGTGTCCTGGATCAGGGTGGGAGTCCCCACTGGGGTGCCTGGCCAGTCTGGCTGAGGGGCTGAGGGCCGTTTTCAGGCTGACGGGTGACTGAAGCTCCCAACCACTCCTTTTTTTCTTTTTTATTTTTTTATTCTGGGCCAGCTTTAGCTCTGAGGCCTCGGCTGCTGAAAACAGGTTTCTGGCCTTTGTTTACCCTCTGTATTTGATACAATGTTGCGGTCCGGCTGGCTGAAGCTCCACTGAGTAAAGCAGGTTTCTGGGGTTTTTTTAGCTTCTATATTTGCAACATAGTTGCTTAAAGTTGCAGCTGAGAAGCCGGCAAGTCAGGCGGGGAACGTTGGAGTTCTCCGTCACTGAAGCAAGCAAGCCTCCCTGTTTGCATCAGCTGCCTGGCTGCCGGCCGCCATCTTGGCTGGCAGTTAATTTGCATATCTCCCTGATTAGCCAATGGGAAGGGTAGTGGTCGTACACCAATTACCATCTTTCTTTTTTTATTAGATAGGACTAGAGGTCCAGTGCATGAAATTTGTGCATTGGAGGAGCGGGGGCACCCCTCAGCCCAACCTGTGCCCTCTTGCAGTCTGGGACCACTTGCTCCTTACTGCCTACCTGCTCACTGCTCCTTACTGCTGGGCTCGCTGCTCCTTAGCTTGCCAGTTGTGAGCCTTGCTTCTGGCTGAGCGGTGCTACCCCTAAGGGAGCACACTGACCACCAGGGGACAGCTCCTGCATTGACCGTCTGTCCCATGGTGGTCAGTGCACATCATAGCAACTGGTTGTTCTGGCTATTCCACCATAAAGGTCGCTTAGGCTTTTATTATATAGACTAGAGGCCTGGTGCAAGAAATTTGTGCATTGGGGGAGCAGGAGGGGAGGTCCCTCAGCTCGACCTGCACCCTCTCCAATTTGGGAGCCCTTAGGGGATGTGCTACTGACGGCTTGGGCCCACTCTCTGTGGTTCTCTGCTCTCTGCGGGGACTGCCTGCTCCACACCACGGGGATGGGCAAGCAGGCCCGTCTGGGTGCTGCCTGTGGGCTCTGCTTGCCAGCTCACAGGTCACCATAGTCACCACCGCTACCACCCAGCAGGCCCTGCTGGGTGCTGACTCCGAGCCCTGATTGCCTGCTCCCCGGTCACCATGGCGACTGCCCAGCAGGCCCTGCTGGGTGCTGCCTGTGGGTCCCGCTTGCCTGCCTGCGGGTCGCCGCTGCCACCAACCAGCAGGCCCTGCTGGGTGTTGCCTGTGGCCCCACTTGCCTGTTGGGCTCACGTTGCCTGGGTGACACTGCCAGCATCCTGCCCAGCTGCTATGGGTGCCGCCATCTTTTGTCGCAGAGCGATGGTTAATTTGCATATTACTCTTTTATTAGATAGGATGAATACAGACCATTTATTTGTAGAAACTAAACAAAATACAGACATCATGATGACTTTTTCACTTTTTATTCCAGTTATGCAGATACAGATAGAGATGTTAAACTTGTGGTTTACTTAGGTTTCAACAAGGAAAAAGAAAAGTAACAAGCAAGAAAGAGGCTAGATGTCTCAGGTCACAGAATATTTTTAGAGCTATCAGAAATGCCATTTTAAAGTCCGATAGATGCATTGAAATGACTCTTCCTAAAGGTTACATAACTAGTAGCAGAGCCAAAATCCCAACCCCAGTGTGTTTACCTTCAATGCATTTCCCCTCATAGCACCCGGTTTTTAAATCGTCTGCAGAGATAATTACAATCCCCATTAGATTGATTGTGTTTAAATATGCATGATTCCTTCATGCTGCTGAGATTTCTACTGTTTCACTGCACTGGGGTGTGGTGAGCAGTTAACAATCTGGTTTGTCTTGGCACGACTTTGCCAAAGATAAAACCATTCACATTCACCTTTGCATGTGGCAGATGGTCTTTTCAAAGGAATGTGCACAATAGTAAGGAAGTGAAGCTGCGAGTATTTTCTCTCTGTGTATTGGTTTAGATTCCTTTGGGCTAATCCTTTTATTGTTTCTCTTGTATTCACCAAGTCTGTGCTTCAGTGCTAATATCTTTATAAAAACATTTCCTTTCTATCACATGCCCCCTCACTCTCTTTTCTGCTGGACTATGATCAGAATCCAAGAATTTCTATGCTTTGTTTTGGGTTAAGCTCTAAAAACTCTCATTCCTGAACCTGGCAGTGGAAGATAATCATATCAATAAATACCCTGGACTTTATACAAATAAGACCAGAAAAGTGACTTTTTAAATTACACATTTTCCCCCTAAGCTAAATATACAATGTGCATTCTCTTTGGTGTTTTCAAGTCATAGTAATATTTTTGTAGTTTCTTCTCAAAATGAAATTTTTGCTTCTTTAAACACCACTGAGGTAATATTATGATGAGTGCTGAGTTGGAATCTATTCTGCCATCTTTCAATTTATCTGCCAAGTCCTCCTTTCAAAAATTGCATCACTGATAATGATGCAAAATCGCAGCATGATTTCTAGATTCCTAGTGGAGATATCACTGGGACATGAAAAAAAAAATAGTCTCTTAACTTGATGAAAGTCACATGGTAGCCAGGAAAAAAAGGAATGGGTACTGAAATACACACTACCATTTTTGGCAGATCCCTTTAGATTAGAATCCCAAGCAGTATTAGATTTGATATCATAGCTTCTTTGGCATTAATAAAGTTTCTTGATTGTGCAATTACTTTTCAGACTTTCCAAGACTCTTGAACTTCTATAGTAGAATGAAGATTAAGAATCAGACCAGCTCTGAAAGGTGTTACACACTATATTATTGCAAAGAGCATAACTCTGACTAAGGGATGTACCCAAGCTTCTAGGAGCAGGATTCCATCTATGGCTGATACATTGGTGACACTAAGATAAGAAATGTGACCCAAGTCAGAATTCCTTTTAAAGGGGTTGCATCATTGATACCTAATCAGAAACTAGTTGAATACCTTTTTTTTGAATGTTCACTAAAATATATTAAATGTTAACTGTAGCAATTATCATAAGCAATAAAAGATACAAAATCTGAGCATTACCAGCAAATTATTCTTTGTGACTTTGGCTGACTAGTAATTACCTCAAGTGCTCTATTTTACTTACCATCTCAATCTAGCATAGGCAATTGTGGGATTCCTTCCTTCCTTCTTCCTCTCCCCCTTCAACAGTCCCATCCCTCCCTCCCTCTCTCAAGAAATCCCTGCTCTCCTACATTCCTTCTCCTCTGTTATTACAATTTTTTCTGTATTCAATGGGGACAAAATTCAAACTTCTAACAGGGTTCTAAATCTTATCTAAATTTGGCTTGTTGGCATCCAGACTTTGATGTATTTTTAACGACATTCTAAAGCAGAATTACTTTAGGAAGATAAATTTACCTTTTAAGTTTTATTAATACAATAAAGACAAAGCATTTTTATAGAGAAATCAGAAACTTCTGGTGTGGGTCTTCAACTCATTAAGATTTCTTTAGTGGAAAGCATTTACTACACTGAGTTACAGCTAAATTAAATATGGTGAATGGATCTCTCCTAAAGGGATAAACTAAATTAAACTGGGAAGAAACTAGATCTCATTGTATTGCATCTTTATAATCAAGCAGTAAGAATTCTTAGTCTGCCTCCATCCCTTCGCTTTGATTACACTCACAATTTATTAGGGTGGTTGATATTCTGCACTTTTCTAAGGGGAATCTGTAATACAATATGAAAAGCTAAAGTACCTTTAAAGATTACTCATTTTTGTTGACGACATGTATTCAATTTTTCTGGGATAAAAAACATTGTAAAGTATACCAATTATATACAATCATTTATTTTGCATGGTCTTCTTGATAAATGAGTCCCTTTATATTTTATGCATTTATTTATTCAACATTTATTAAGCAACCACTTATAAGCTAGATTCTGGGCATACAAAGAATAACCCACTTTCAAGTTGGTCTTCAGTTTATTTGGGCAGACCTATAAACTAATGAAAATAGGTAAATAGAGTGATAGATAAGTGGGTAGATAATAAATAGTAAAGGCTTTTAAACAAAGCTTCATAGAAAATGCTTTGAAACACAAAAGAAAAAGTCATAAAATTTTAAACTGGAAAAAATTCAGTATGGATTTACATTGAGTTTTTGAAACCAAATAGTGAATGAGAAGGGCCAATCCAAGCAAAATACTAGCTAATATTTATTGAGCACTCAATATATATGTTATAAGTAGAAAAACTGACTAGAGAGGTACGTAACATGTCAAGTTCATACTGTTCTGAGGAGGAGTTGGGATTGGAACTCAGACAACTAGACTTTAGAATCTATACTCTTAATTTAGATAACACTTCAAGTGAAAGGTAATATGAACTGTGATAGATTGTTCTGGATCATAAGATCCAAGAATTTGGGGAACCTATAAATATAATTATACAGTAGTTCCCCTTTATTGCTGCCAGCAGCATATAATATTTATTCATTATATCTCAGCTTAAATACCAGCTTCTTTAGTAAGCTTTCACTCATTCGGCCTCTTTACTATAGATTTAGTTGGTTACCCAACATTGCCAATTATCCATTTATTACTTCTCAACTCCAAACTTAAATTTTTTTTTGATTGACTTTGAAAATGGATCTAGGCCCTATATATATATATATATATATATATATATATATATATATATATATATATATATATATCTCCTATCTAATAAAAGAGAAACATGGTAATTAGCCATACCTCTGCTACCCTTCCCATTGGCTAATCAGGGCAATATGCAAATTAACTGCCAAACAAGATGGCGGCTGGCAGCCAGGCAACTAACGCGAACAGGAGGCTTGCTTGCTCCAGTGATGGAGGAAGCCAGGTTCCCAGCCTGCCGCTGCTGGCCTCTGAGCTCCTGAAGCAACAGCTCCAAAAGATACAATGTTTCAATTATAGAAGCTAAAAGATGGCGATTAATTTGCATATACTACCTGCAAGTGAAGACTGACGACAACATGGAGGCCAAGTGGTACAGAAAGGAGCCAAGTAGAGGCCTCAAGGACAGAAACGGAGTCGCAGCCACTGTGAGCGGGAGGGGCAGCGGCTTGGAGGGGAAGGGGCAGCAGCTGGGAGCAGGAGGGAAATCCCAGCCACAGCGGCTGGGAGCGGGACGGGTAGTGACTTGGAGCGGGAGTGGGATGGCAAGCCCAACCACTGTGGCTGGGAGCATAAGGGGCAGAGGCTTGGAGTGGGAGGGGCAGCAGCTGGGATCGGGAGGGCAAGCCCAGCCGCAGTGACTGGGATCGGGAGGGCAAGCCCAACCACTGTGGCTGGGAGCATAAGGGGCAGCGGCTTGGAGCAGGAGGGCAAGACCAGCTGCAGCGGCTTGGAGCAGGAGCGAAGCCCACCTCAGCGAGTTTTGCTCCCTTCTCTGCTTTGCTCCAGCCACAGGAAGCCCTATTCTTGCAGGAATATTCCTGCAACGGGCTTCTAGTATATATATATATATATATATATATATATATATATTTGCCTGGAGCATTAAACTTTGTCAACGTAAAGTACCAAAGAGAACTATCAGGAAAAAAGGCTTTTGCTCCCTACTTCCTGTGAGCTCTGCTCAGGCAATACCTGTAGTGTGTGTGGCTTCTCCAGTGCCCAGTGTCGGTAGTACTGTTGTGCCCAGATTTCAAAGTTCCCAAGACCCCCAGGGAGCCAGTCAGTCCGATGCAAAAGCAAAGAGTCATTTATTTCAAACCTAGGTTTGGCTCCCCTGCCACACTCACCGATGCAACGGTAAGCTCCAGTGGCCGAGAGAGAGAGAACTCTGTGTGGAGAGAGGTTATATAGGGGGTTGGGGTAAGGGGAGGAGAAAAGACTGTGGGCCCTGCCGATTGGCCAGGTGCGAGTCGGTGTCTCATTACCCAGGATGTGGTCATAGTGATGGCATGCACTTCCCTTGACTATCATTGGCCAGTCCAGAGAAATCCTGGGCGTGGCCAGCAGCGGCTTCTTCCCGTGAGGAAGCACATGGCACCGTCCCAAGATGGAGGACCCAAGGCAAGATGGAGGACGCAGTCCTTGCCCGGCTCCCGCTGCTGCCGCTCGAACACGCTGCAAGGCAGGATGGCCCTCCCGCACAGCACCCGCAGCCGGCCTGCAGGCGGACCGGGACTCCTGCAGCGGCGCGTCTGGGCGGCACAGGCTCTGGAAGAGCAGCATCCGCTCGGAGCAGGCCAGGCCCACGGTCCGGTGCACCGCAGCATGGCGGCCTCCCCTGGCCAGGGCACGCACCCCACTCCGCTTCCGCTGCTGCTGCACCGGGGCCGGGGATCCATGCGGCCCGCGCAGACGCCCGGTCCGGGGGGGGGCGGTGGTGGGGGGCAGCGGGCGGGTGGCAGCCTGCACTGGGCTCCCGCTGCGGGCCAGGGAGCCGATGCCCCACGGCCGGCCCACGCAGGCCCCCCTGACCGGGCCCCGAGGGCCGCACGGACCCCCGGCCCCAGCGCGGGCAAGCGGGGAGTCGACCACGGGGGAAGGGAGGAAAGAGCCAGGCGGTGAGGCCTTCTGCTCCCACGACCTCTCCCGTGGTCGGTTGCTGCCCGGCCCCACCCCTCGGCCCGCCGCCGGCCATGCAGCGGTCCGGACACTCGGACCCGCTCCGGGGAGGCCAGGCCCCACGGCTGGCGCGGAGGGATTTCAGAGCCCAGCGGCCAGACTCCTCCTCCCGCACCGCCCAGAGAGGCGGGCCACGCGCCCCTCAGTACACTTTCCTCTTTGGGCACTTTTGTAGCAGCTTCTGTGATGAAACACCTCCTCATGAACAGTTTTCACCAACCCAAGAGGGCCTATTTCTGGTAAGTTCTAGAGCAGGGGTGGGCAAACTTTTTGACTCGAGGGCCACAGTGGGTTCTTAAACTGGACCGGAGGGCCAGAACAAAAGCATGGATGGAGTGTTTGTGTGAACTAATATAAATTCAAAGTAAACATCATTACATAAAAGAGTATGATCTTTTTTTCTTTTAAGTTTTATTCATTTCAAACGGGCCGTAGTTTGCCTACGGCTGTTCTAGAGGATCGATTTCCAGAAAATTCTGCTGGTGTAACATTAGAATGACTTAGCTACTATCCAGTGAGCCATGTCAGGCCCTCACTGACAAGGTTTAAATCCCAGCCTTGGAGAGATGGCCACAGGCTCTGTCTTGGATGGTCTATCTCAGAGTTAGTGGTAGTGGCTGCTTTTTATATTACCTATACCTGCCTTCTTGAGAGGTGTCTTTATTGCAGATTAATCAGTTAACTGTTATGGTTAATAGTTCCTTATATTAAACTTTATAATTATTATAATGTATTCTACTTCTGATTGGGCTCAGATTAGTTCACCATCTATATTAGTTCTACCTTCTCAGAAGACCTTTTCTTTTGTCCAATTTACTCATTACTTTATATTACAAAGTCTTTTCAAGGCCAGTCTTCTTCAAGCCATATAAATATCTATAATAATAAAAGCATAATATGCTAATTAGACCGGACAGCTAAACAACCTTCTGGACAACCTTCCGGAAGAAGCTGGGGCTGTGAGGGTCAAGCCCCTTGCACAAATTTTGTGCATCGGGCCTCTAGTATATTGAATAAAAGAAAGACTAAAAATAAAGCATTGTCCAACATTTGCTTATATTATACCTTATTGAAAATCTTACCTCTCTAAAATATATATATATTCTCCTCTTCAAATATAAGTGAATGTTTTCCCCATGTTTAAAAAGTTTAATTCAAAATTAGTCAAATGATACAAGAGAGAAACATAATATTAAAATGGTTGAATACAAAGATATAAAGACTTTATGACATATGTTCTGTCAATGGAACTACTCATACTAACTTCTCCAAGTCAGGGCTGAATACGAATGTCCTAAAGTCTAACTTTAGTGTGCTTATACAGCCTCTTGCTTCATGTTGAATCAAAGGTTTAATATTGAGATCTGTTACAGAATCTTTCTTTGTAAGGAATGTAGCATAATGTCATAGTTAATAGCTTCTGATTCAGCTCTGATTCATGGCAAGGGAACAGGGCACGAGTAACAAAAGGAGGAAAGAAAATTTAATGAGCTCATCTGAAGGAGGATAATATTTAGAAAAACAATCACTGTGTTTTCCTTAGTTGTCTATGCTCATTTTTTTTTCTTCCCTCCTAATTTGGGCAAATAGGAAATTCACCATGGTTGTCTCAAGAGGATGGTAATAGAGCAGAACACAAAAATGCAATACTTTATTTTTAAGCTTCTTTTTCAGGCAGAGAATAATAGATTTGGGAGAATGTGTGATTGTGTAGAATCAGTGTTCCTCATTATTTCTGCTTGAACCCTGAAAAACTAGGTGGGACTTTCCCGTACTGGCAAAGGGGGAGAGATTTATATAGGGAAAGAGGGAACCTTCGAGTCTGGCTCTCTGATAAGAGTCTATGCTATGTTCTTGTTCTTCCCCTGACAAATACCAATGACAGGAATGCCAGAAAACTCAGTCCAAGCTGAGATCATTAGGATATGGGGTTTCATCTAGAAACATTACCAACAAGATTTTAGAATAATTATGGGCCAGTGACTACTGTATGTCTCTTATTTTTCCCCTTAATGAAGGCATTTATTTCAATTCTCTTTCCTTGTCCTATTACTATGTTTTATTACTATGATGATGTTTTTAAGAGAAATGATAAATAACCTGACATTCTATTTATTAAATCCCAGATCCAGAGGAGCCATATGGACCCAGATGTAGAAATTATTACAGACGCCTTGATTTTGAGTTTTTTGTAAATCTTTCTGGTGGAAGACTAAATGTATTCTTTTCTTTAATGGGAGGAAAATGACAATTTGTAACCGAAGTAAGTCTATGGCAAATTGAATTATTATTTCCAGTTAGTTGCTGCCCCACCTAGAATAGAAGTATACATCTCTATCCAGTGTTGTGTTACTTATACTGGTTCTCCATAAGAGAAATATTACTATTTTCCCCATTGCATCATCATAATACTCAAGGCATGTGACTTGTCTTGACCAGTGCAATAGAAGAGGTGACACAGGTATTGGGAACAGGATCTTTAAAATCCATCATGTGATCCATCTAGTTATTTTGCATTTTACTCGCATGATCCTACACTAGCATGATCCTACAATAGCAAAAGACCCCACTGAAAGCTGGCCAATGAAATATTATGGTATTATGAAGGTATTATGTCTAGTCCAGAGTCTGAAATAAATAGTTCCTATAGCTTTAGACACTAATGAACTGGAGAAATCTAATGATTTTAACCGTACATAATGCCACTTAACCCTTACATACGCTTCAACCCATTAATCTTTATTGAACTTTAAATATTTTCAGATTATAAACTTCTTTAGGGGACCATCCATGTTCTGTAGGGGACTGTCAGTGTTCAGCAGTATTTCTTATCTTTTCCTGAGTAGTACATGGAGGGTATCCAGATCAATAACTACCTGCTAGGGCTCCTCTGAGGTGCTTGAGAGTTTAGGACAAAGCTAAGACATTGAGCACACAATCTTAGAGCTCATGATCTCCTACTTAACACTCAAAGGATTGGGGAAAAGCAATCAAGCATAGTATTCTAGGAGGCTAAAACACCATTTTAAAAGTAAATTGCAAATTGTTAAGATGAGTTCTAAGTAAGAAAAGTCAATAGACATTGGTAACATGCTGAGATAGTGTATAAATGGCAGTGAGTCAGTGAAAATTTTCTGAATAAAGCCTGCTGATTTAGGTCAACATTGAGAAATTATGAAAAAAACACACAATAAAGATGATAATCTTTAAAGTCTTTATTCTTTTACTGCATGAGAACTAATCATTCTAGTTGCCTAGTTGTGGGGAAAAAATTCTCAAAGATTAGGACTTGAATTTTCATCAGACCTTTATGAAACTGGTAACAAGAAATGTGCATTTTTAATCAGTATAGAAACCGAATTATATGCATGATAATTAATTTCCCAAAAGTTATTAATTTAGTAAGAATTGGTCATTCCCAGCATGTTACAATACCTATCTTTAAAAAAAAATCTTCCTTCCTATTAACAGGTGTTCTATTTTTACTTACTTTTTAGTAAGCCAAGATATAGCACTCTACCTAGAACAGAGCGGACACTTACATATATTAAATGTTGAATTATTGAATTGATAAAATTAAGACTTGATTATCTTGCCTCTAACTATAAAAACCCAAAAGGAACCTATAGAGTCACTAATTGAGTTGCTTGGTTATTTGGCTTTTGGGGATGTAGTTTTTTGTAACGATTTCTTTTAAGATTCTCCTGACATTACAATCTCAAGTGATGAATGGGTTTGAAGGCCCACTTTGGGTGATACTTAAATGACATTCATAGAGCCATAGAATTTTAGAATTTTGGGGAATATAAAAGTTCCCTAGGCTACTGATGTATCAAAGTTTAATCATTTGAATTTTCCTTTTGGGGTTTCTCCTTATCTCTGAATCATCTTTACCATCATGTTCATGACATTCTATGAAAAATTACTGTATTTAAAAGTGAATAGCCCTGACCGGTTTGGCTCAGTGGATAGAGCATTGGCCTGCGGACTGAAGGGTCCCAGGTTCGATTCCGGTCAAGGGCATGTACCTTGGTTGCGGGCACATCCCCAGTAGGGGGTTTGCAGGAGGCAGCTGATGGATGTTTCTCTCTCATCGATGTTTCTAACTCTCTATCCCTCTCCCTTCCTCTCTGTAAAAAATCAACAAAATAAATTTTTAAAAAAAAGTGAATAAATAAAAATATACAAACATAATTAAAACAATCGTATCAAAGTTATAATAGGATAAATCATTTTCAGATGAATTGTTAACAAATTAGATATATAGGTGTGTGAAATAAAATGTAATTAAAATAATTACAGTTTATATGTATATATATATTGTGCAACATGATAGAAACACAAACTCCCCAAGTCATCTCTTTTACAGCATTAGGATATACATATTGCAAACAATGATCTTCCTGAAAACCATTCATTGTGTTTACTTCACTGTCCTTTACTGGTATAATAGAGCATCTCTGAGAAAAAAGTTGAGCAAATATCTGTATCCTTGTAGCATTTGCTCACACAAAGGGGTTTAAATATTTCTCCAAGTAATAGCTCTTAAATTCTATTTAAATGTAGTTTTAGAAATTACCAGATTATTTAAAACAAACATATTTCTTCATGGGTAGGCCATGAAAAGATATACTCAATAAACGTGAGCATATAAGAGTTGTCTCCAGTCATGGGGGTCTCAAAGATCAAACTCTGGTAACAGAATAGGTCACACATTGTCACAGCATTTGGCATGACTAGTAACTAGTTTGCTGCCATATTGGGTGAAAGCCTTCTTGATCACTTTTACAGTTTTATGTAAAAAGACTACTGTTTTGGTTTTGCAGAATGCTACTCAAAAGAATAGTTTCATAAACAAGCAAAAGCAATTGTACTTCTCAGAGATCTTTTTCTCTTTATTTCAAAATATCTTTTTTAAGAAATGGCACATAGGACAATGATTCCTGGCCCACTTTCTTCATTCCAGATGGATAGACTTTGAGAACATTCACACTGTAACTATTTTTTTTCTTAAGGTTTCAATAAAGATGGCTTGGGAGGAGCTAGTGAATGAGCTTGAAACAAGATGAGTGCCAGAATGAGAGACCCTATAGACCCTTACCTTTTTTATCTACAATATTGACAGCTCTCGCTCTCTCTCTCATCTTCCTGCATGTTCACTATCCTTCAAATCCTTAAATTTTTTATCTAAGCCCATCCCATACATGAATTCATATACCCATTTAGTTAAATATAAAAATAAATTTTTCTAAGTTTCATTAAAAAAACAATTTTCTTGGGATCTTCACTCATGAAAATTCAGAATAAAAAAGCCTCTATATTACCTAATGTCAGTGACAAATGCTTAGTAAAGGTTTCATATGTCTCCACCAATTCTTATTTAGTATAAGGGTCTCATTCTGATCTATAGTTGTATTTTTATTTAAACACACACACTACAATAGAGTATAATGGCAGTAAATGCATGCCCAGTGTATATGAACCACACAATTGTCGTGGTTGCTTGGCAACTACTGACAGGTATTGTACATTGGAGAGCAAGGGGATACAAAGCAATGAATGAATGCCTTATCAACTGCTTTGATTTCAGGTGAAGGGAAGCTGTCTTCAATGCAAAAATGCCTCCTTTTTTGTTATGAAAGATGAACAAAAAATAAAAAGTTTATTTGCCTATTTCTAAACATTAAGTTAAATCAACAGTTGTATTGTGAGAGAACAGTAAGTCATTTCATGAAAAAGTAGCTGATTGTTGGCAAAAAGAAGAGATGGCTATACCTAGCCAATTAGCTCTTTAGTGTCATCTCATTGTGGTAAGGTGAACCACTGGTACTGCTGTGAGCACATAGTTTATTTCCTCTTATTCCCAGATTGAAGACAATCTCATTATACTTGAATTTTTAGTATGCATTTTTTGTTTGTCCAAAATAAAAACTGCACTGCTACTTTAGAACATTGCTCCTCCTACACACACACACACACACACACACACACACACACACACACACACACACTATGTATATCACATAATTGGCCAATTTTCTAAACATAGACTCCAAAGGAAATAATTTAAATGAGCATAGCTTTGGTCATTACTCTTATTAAATCTGTTTTGTTCTGACCTCCTTGGGTCACAAAATATCACCTGTCTTACTGAAATGCCTTTTTTTATATATTATGCATGGATACATCTGCTTGTTCTTTTGTATATTTTAATTTTTGAACACTTGTTTCCTTCCAAATAGTTACCTTTGTTCTCTAGGTCAGGTAGTCAAACATATGTTCACAGACATCTACAGAGAAGTAATTTTTTCAGATGCTCCCAAAGATATAAAATATGATATCTGAGGAAAATTCATACCTAACACCTTCAGACAGTACTTATGTATCCAAAGCTAAAATACTTCTGAATTTGAAATTTTTAGTCCCGTTGCTGATACTTTAAACTTCTATTTTTTAATTCCTTCTGTTGTGAGAAATACCATAACCCACATTAAAAAAAATTAGGAAAAGCAGATGTAAAAGCGAACTCTACACTTGCTTCCATGAGTCTAGGAGGAGAGGTGATTAAACTGGTGGGAGGTGCACATTGTCTTTTTCTTTCTCTCCAACTTCTACTGGCTCGCTAATGATAAGCAAATTAGCGAAGAAAAAAATATGATTCTAAAAGATTCTCTTATTCAACTAATATTAATTGAGTGCCTCCTACATTCCAGAACTAGCCACCTTTTATAGGTAAGACAACAGAGCTATCGAGAGGTTAAAATAACTTGACAGAAAAATGTTAGCCAGTGACAGAGCTTAAACAAAACCAATCAGTCTGAAACCTAAACTCTTAATTTCTGAATTTCCTTGCCTGTTGGGATCACTTAGCTCACATGAGGACCCACCCAATTAAAGGGGTCACTGTCATTCTCTGCAATACCTTCTCTGCAAGACCATAAAATACCAGAGGAAACTGAAATTTCTAATCTCTACAGTCATAGGGCATTTCTGGAAATGCATCTGCATTTATAACCCTGAATTGTGAGTTTACCTGCTGTGTGTCAAGTTGGTCTTATCTCTTTAAACTTTTACTACCAGTTGGTTTTATTTCTATGTTCCACTGGAAAGATGTGTCTTTACCTTCCCCCATCGGACAACTTAATCTAGAAGAATATGATCCCACAGTTACCCAATTTCTATTTGGATTGCCTTCAATGTCTCACAATGAAAGCCATTTAAGGAAATATAAAATTTAAAAGCTTGTCCTCTCTAGAAATGTTGAGCTTTTCAGCAATCAAGTTGTTTCCATTCCTTTGTAGAAAACATTGTGGATGAATAGCAGGGATTGTTTTAAAAAGTTGAGTTTACATGCTCAGTTTCCTGTACTTGATAAAGGCTATTGGAAGTTGCTTAAAGGAGATTGAAATTTCCAGTTCAATGTTTTCCCATCACAAACTCATGTTAGCTTAAGTAAAAAGAGTAAACTGTTCCCCAAACAGTATGGACATTTTCTTTTGTAAATTTAAAACACTAGTGCAGTGGTTCTCAACCTGTGGGTCGCGACCCCTTTGGGGGTCGAATGACCCTTTCACAGGGGTCGCCTAAGACCATCCTGAATATCAGATATTTACATTACGATTCATAACAGTAGCAACATTACAGTTATGAAGTAGCAACGAAAATAATTTATGGTTGGGTCACAACATGAGGAACTGTATTTAAAGGGCAAGAAGGTTGAGAACCACTGCCCTAGTGTTTTATAGAGGGGGGGGGGCGGGAAACAAATAAATAGTTCCATTTAAGATCAGGTAATTTAACTTTTGGCTTCCAATTATAATCGGAATTCTATATGATTTCCTGAAAATGTTACTTAGAATAAAATTCTCTCAACCTTTAAAAACTGTGAAGGAATCTACTTTAATAAGGGCAGATAAATTTATAGAGGTCATTTATGAAGCATCCATCTTATATAAAAACTGCTTTTTAAAATTTTAACCCTGCTATATTAGCTTCTGTAAATGCTTGCTTGCTTAAATAATAAGGAAAATAAGACTACTCCCATTTCAGAGAGGCCATAAACCTTCCCCAGACGAAGTTATCAGTGCTGGCACCAGGCCAAGCCTTCGGTTAAGGTCTCAAAGCCCCAGCACATAGGGCCCTTTAGGAACTTGCAAAGGGGACCAGAAAAACCCCATATTTGGGAGACAAAGAAGCTAAAAAGATATAAATAGAGAAAGTTCCTCCATGTTGGGGCCCAGAGTTTGAAATACAGTTTTCTCTCGGCCCGCACGTAATAATAATAAAGTATAATGTCATCTCTCTAAGCATTGCTTGGTTCTTCTCCAGTCTTCTGTAACAATTAGTTTTGTCATAGTTGAATCAGTAATAATTGATGTTTCTTGATACGCAATATAAAAACAATAAGAATTCATCTGAGTTTAGAACACAAACAATGATAATATATAAAAATCCACAAGTAAATAGACATTATGGAATTAATATTTCAACTGCAAAAACTTAATCTAGATCTTGTCTTCAATATTGAAATGTATTTGATGAAATAATTAGAATAAATATTAGGCTATCTTGATCTATCTGTAAATGTGATTTAAGAGAATAAATGTAGCATTTATATAAAAGTTAAGATATTTTTTCTATTGATTCTCAAACAAGTAAAAGAAGAGCTATATACAAGTAAAAATAACATATTGGCAAGGAACAGAAATTCTATTTATTATAATAAGTAAACATAACAGATAAACATTAATTTTATATTATGGCTCCCTTATTTGTGTGATACTTAAATAGTTCTCTTCAAAAACTGAGCTATAAGACTACGTGAGTGAGTGAGGGCTGAAGTTCTCAGTGAAGTTTCTGTCTATAATCAGCACACAGTTCACAAAGCAAAGTCTTCTAAATAATATTTCATGTGGATGTTATGAGTTATCTATACTTCACATATTAGAATTTTTTTGGAGAGCCAACCATACAGAGGCAAATAATGCCTATTAGACTAAGAAGTATTTGGAAGTTTTGGCCCCTTATAGGCTGTGCTTTGTTGCCATTTGCACATCTGAAGGTCTGAATGGTTCTACCTGAGTTGCAGTTGGATGACTGGGAACTCACCACCTGTAGACAGAACCTACATGACCAGTAACTGTAGGCTGAGATCTCTGATTCCCCTGATTAGTTTATTGCACTAGATCCCCAAGTACAGTAGTCAGTTTATAGAAACATTCTGCTTCCATATCTTAGACCATGACTTCTACCATCATGGGGAGAGTTCTAGATGCTTGGGCATTAAGTCTCTTCCACTTGGGAGAACTGTCCTATTGGCAGATCTACTTCATATATCCTTCCCTTCCCTGGTTACTTACATTGTTGTGGGTCAAACAAAATTTATAACTAGCCTACAAATTCTGGGTTATGGATTGCCTTTATGCATCTCTATTACTGTCAATGTATTAATTTGTCATTAATAATTATATTGTTTTTAAGTGCTCTAACACTTTTTACAAGCACACATGCCTTTAAACTTTACAACAACCATTTGAGATAATTGTAAACACCCCTTTTTATCAAAAAAGGACACTGAGGCAGAGTTTGTGGATATCCCATAAGCTCTCACAGAAAGATATTGACAGTCAGCATTCAAATCTAAGCATTTTGACTTCTGAGTCTAAGCTCTTAACCATTACATTTCACTTGCTTTTCAAAGTTACTTTTTAAAGGGATACCAACCTAGACTGGTTAGCAATTCAGAGAATGTTGTAGTGTAGTCTACCTAGAAATCAATATAGCATTTAATGACATATATCATGGAGATAATTTTCATCTCTTTTTGAGATGGAGAAGTATGTGCTGAATACTTATTTAATTAGGTAAATCTGTAGCTATGACTCAGGATTAAAGCATCCATGATAACCTGGAGGGAAATGTGTTATAAAACCATAGAACTCATCTCACTCTCAACAGTTAAGCATATTTATTAATGACTTTTGTTTAGATATGCAAAACACAATAATCAGACTTAAAGATGAGATTTAATTGCAAGAAAGAGTAAATGCTTTGACCCCCTGAACTAAAAATATCGTAGTAGTGTGGAAGAGAAAGAAACTTTTCTCTATCCTTCTAGGTTCTTTCACCTGGTCTAATAATCAAATGAACATGAGACAGAGTAACAACATAAAATGGCAAAATTTTATTATCACATATGTATGAGAACTCTACATTCATGAAAGAGTCAGAGACAACTCCATACATGAAAGTTTCAGAGACAGAAAGGGAAAATGAAGTTTATATGACATTTTGAGCTAAGGATGAGTTAAGGCACCTTGGGGCTTCAGATTGGAGGAAAGTGATTCACAGGATGATAATAAGAGCAGATGTTCAGTAATTAGAAGTTTGCCCTGTGCTGCTCTGTAGATAAGTGATAAAAAGTTATTTCTGATGATAACTCCTATTATGGGCAAGGCCCCTAATTAAAACTCTCTAATGAAGAAGTACACATTTCTTATGAGCCTGCACGGTCTCAAATGCCTTCAGCTCAGAATAATTCACACACTGAAGGGTCACATTTGAGGAGGCTTGTCCCAGTCTCCTTCAACAGACTGCAGGAAAGGGCTGATTCTCAAAAGATGGCATTCAACAGGGCAGGGGGTACCCGACGGTTTTGTACCTTCCTTATATTTTCAAAACAAGTACAGAAGTCAACAGATCAGATGTGAGCAAGCAGCAGCACCCATGGGCAGGAGTTAGAGACCTTACATCCACAATCAGGTTTGTAAAAAATGAATGAGGACACTTCAAAAATAGTCAGAGCTGCCATCCCAGCAGAACTGCCTTGCAAGTCTTACTCCTCAAACTCTTAGAATGTTAAAACTGGGCCAATTAACATTTGGACTGGGCCTAAAGCAGCATTGTATTCTAAACGATTGTTTGCAAAGCTAACAGACAAGCAGACATTTTGACTATTGGGCTAAAAATTGAAGACATTCTCTAAGATTAGCATCGCTATGTTAGGTTATTTGCGTTTATAGAATTTCTTTCCTTAGCTTGTGAACACCCACAGAAATCCCTCCCTTCTATTTATGTAATTATTCCTCTTCCCTTTCTCATAAATATCCCTTGACTTCACCTCCTTTTCTAAACAGTTTTGGGCTTCTGCCTGAATCAGTGCTTCTAGAGTCTAGATGAACTATTCTTTTGGATCTCAAATAAACACTGTTGCCTCTTTTATTTCAGGTAACAGATTCATGTGAATCATCGGATTTCCATGGATATAAAATAGATGATGCCAGTGATATGGGAAAAACAGGACTGTATCTCCAATGAAGGAAATGATTATTCCACTGTATTTGGTTCTAGTCAAAAAACAGATTTTAATGTTCACCCCTACTTGCACTTAAAGAACAATATAAACACCACAGACATATTGTTATGGGAATGCAAACAGTTTGGTGAAGAACACCATATGACATGAGAATGCTCTAGGAAGGTACAGATGTTTAGCTTGAAAATGAAATGGGAACATGTTTGAAGTATCCAAACTTTCTTAAAAAGGGTAATTAGACAGTTGTTCGATTCTCCCAAGAGTAAATTTAAGAGAAAAGGGTGGAAGCAGTGAGACAAGTTTTTGATCAACATAAGAAAGTCATTTGAAACATTCAGAAGGCGTTGGTGGTATAGTGGTGAGCATAGCTGCCTTCCATTTGAAACATCCAGAGCTGTCAAGTCACAAAGCAGTGAAATCCCAAACAGAAGACTGAGAGCTCTCTTGCTATATGGTTATGGAGCACTTTCAAGGACAACTGCAGTGTCGATCAAAATTCCTTCTGAACTACAGAAACTTAGAGCATTTCCCTTGTCGCCAGTTTGTTTGTTTGTTCTTGAAAGTCAAGGTCAGAAAGGTCAGTGCTAGAGAGAAAGGATAACTACTAATAAGTCTACACAATTTGACACCGTGGAAATCACAGGCCTGCTGAGCAGACCTGGCCTCCTTGGGAGCATCAGTCTTTGCCTGCATAGAACTTTTTTATTCTCACCATTTATCTTCTGTTCTCTGCCTCCCATACCCTAAAGTCTCAGTTCTAACTTTAAAGATTAAAAAACAAAATGTAGCTGTGCATCTCTTTAATGTCTATGATAACAACAAGGACGTCATTAGTCATCTGTACAACACTCAGTTCCTTGAGTAGTATTGCCTGGTGCACAAAGAGGCTTAAAGTATTTAGTGTAATAGAGAGTGATCACTTAAATGGCTAATGTGGAGCCTTTTAATATGACACCAGGAAGAACATTTTAAATGTAGGATCTGCCCAGTTTCTGGAGCAGAGAGCTTCATGCTTTTAGTAATACCTCAGGGTAGATGTGCACTGGCTTCCACTGACTTAGCCCTATCTATAATAATAAAAGCGTAATATGCTAATTAGACCAGATGTCCTTCCAGGCGTCCTTCCTTTCTGACAAAGCAGCAGTGGGCAGGGGCCTAAGCGACTATACAACCGAAACGGCCTGTCGACTGATCGCTATGATGCGCAGTGACCACAAGGGGGCAGATGCTCGATGCAGGAGCTGCCCCCTGGTGGTCAGTGTGCTCCCACAACAGGAGTACCACTCAGCTGACCAACGGGCATCACTACTGAGCGGCAGTGGTGACAGGCACTGGGGGCCGGGATGAGTGGAAGCAGTGCAGTGCCTGGCCCTGGCTCCTCCCCGGCTGCCTGCTGCTTCACGCACTACTACATCCACCGAGGGGTCCTGGATCGCAAGAGGGCGCAGGCCAGGCTGAGGGACCCAACCAGTGCACGAATTCATGCACCAGGCCTCTGGTCTTTCAATAAAATCTTCTTCATTCTCTGAAAGTTGGTAGAAGGTTAAGAAATAAAAAGAGGAAGGACATCGCCATCAATGAAGTGCCTACCATGTTCTTCTTTCACTCTTACTACTGCATTTAGTCCTCATACCAAATTGGTAGCTTAAGTATGGCCACCTTGATTTCACAGAGAGGGGAACTGAAGTGCAGCTTTAGGGAGGGTCTTACTCCAAGGCAGAGTACCAGCTGGTGTGAGAGCTGGAGCCCATAATTACAGCCTCTGATTTGCAGCCTACTGAGGAGGGTGGAAATACAAACAGACATGGCATGAATGAGCTTTCAAAAATCTAGTCCTTAATTGCTGCAAATCTACTCCCTGTAAAGATCTGCCGTTTATAGACACAGAATACAAACAATCCCAAAGTAATTAGCGTCAGACCACAGGGACACCGGGAAAGCAGAACCGCGGGGGAGGAAAGTTGGTCTCCCGGCTTTGTTTTATTCTCCATGTTAAGAATTCTAACAATACAAGTTTTCAAAGCTCCTGAAACAATTGCATAGATTTTAATTTTAATTTTAAAATAGTTTAAATTTCTAAACACGCCTGATGAGAAGAAATCTAACGAAACAACAGAACATATCTTCCAGAATTTTAAGCTTTGACCACTAATACCTTAGAATACAATCTTATCTATTTATGATACGCTCTATCTTCTTGTAGATACTGGGCTGAAATGAAATCAGAGTCTCAGTTCTAACTTTAAAGATAAAAAAGATTCAGATTCTGACTGAATTTAATGCTTAACTCATATGTGAGCCTGAAAAAATGAAAGAAAAATATATTATTTCAATGATGATACATCTACATGTAAATGATAAAGAGTTTTGAAATGACAAAATTAAAAAAAAATGTTCTCACTTTGTAGCCCAAATTATTTACTGCTCTATTACTTTGGAATTGATATTTAGAAATACTTAAGTAAAAGCATGAATATGTCCGATGTTGTTACTTAAAATCCCACTTGACTCAATTCTGTTTCTTTCTGGGGAACCATGTATTTCTTTGCTCCTCAAGTTTCTTTTAAACAAGTTACAGCTTTATCAGAGACACACTTGGACAAAGACCAGACAATTGCTATGTTTTGTATAAGGTACAGCTTCATAATGTATACATGTGCAAAAATATTGCAGAGCTTCTGAGGAAAGGGGAGATCAACAACAACCACACACTATTGATGCCACTTAATTAGCTAATTATTAATACTAGAAAGGGAGCAAAGGGAAGGCCAGACATTATAGGCATGTCTCTGTAAAAACATTGGGGGAAGAGGACTGGACAAAGAGAAGATAGATGCATGCCCAGTAAAGTTGGGATGACTTAGGTAAGGTGCTTTCTGTCAGTCACACCTGGGAACAGAGGTCATTGGCCAGAGTAGGCATGGCCACTGCAAGCCCTTAAAGCAGGGGTTCACAAACTTTTTAAACAGGGGGCCAGTTCACTGTCCCTCAGACTGTTGGAGGGCCGGACTATAGTTTAAAACAAAAAAACTATGAACAAATTCCTATGCACACTGCACATATCTTATTTTGTAGTAAAAAAAACAAAACTTCAAAAAAAAAAAGGCTCTCCTAACTTCAAAAAAAAGGCCCTACTAACTGCAAAATAAAAAAAAAAAATTGACCTCCTAACTTCAAAAAATAATAAATCCTAACTCGTTCTTACCTCGGTCCTCAGGCAGCAGCAGGCTCTGCACAGGCAAGCTCGTGACTCGTCCGATCACACCCGAGACTGAGAGGAGTGGAGAGACAGAGAGAAGGAGGGGAGTCGGAGAGTGCTGCACACATTCCACACATGCGCACTGTGGGCCCGGGACGAGTCGGCTGCTAAGCAACAGGCAGTGGTGGCAAAAACACCCGGTGGACCGGATAAATGTTTTCAGTGGGCCGCACGTGGCCCGCGGGCCGTAGTTTGAGGACCCCTGCCTTAAAGACTTGGAATACTTCACCCCCTAAACAAAGGTGCTTGTTCTCTTATGCTCTTATTCCTCTTGGAGCATTGTGCTTAACTCTTGGCGTGTGGGGCTCTTTGGCTCCTGTTTCCTTGCATTCGCCAATATGGTCCATGGCCATGTGGACCCTCCCCCACAGCTAGCCTGATGCTGTACGGGACCCTGCTCCTACATGGAAGGGAAACTCTGGACCCTGTCTTTGCTTTTAGCTTTACTGAAACCCCAGCTACATTCCTTCTATGATTGGACTAAGGGAAATGGATCTTTAAAAACACAAGAATTTAATTCCACCTAAATAAAAATTACTTGTTGAAAAGGATAGGACCATTTTTGAGCTGGGTCTGTGTTTGCAACAACCCTTTCACATAAGAAGAGCTTAGTGAATATTTCTTGGGGAAAAAAAAGAATGAGTAAATTAATAATAGTAGTTTATTTTGGACCTAGAGTTCATATTAACATTGCAACTACCAAACTACTGTTTTCTCAGCTTAGTATCATTACTAAACCTTTAAAAAGAATGCTTGTTGTTAAATAATAATGTTCTATTAGGTTTCTCTTAAATCAATACATTTTAGATAAATAAAGTTTCAGTGAGGATTATGATGTGCCCCCCCGCCCCCCATGGTTCTAGACGCCGGCTACAAGAATAGTGTCTGTCCTCAAAAGTTTGACAATCTATTGGGATGTGTAGAAGGAGTGCACAGGTCAAAAGGGCCTCAATAAAGTGAGAGACTATCCTGTGTGTTCACTGTAGAGAGACCATGCATTCATTTGGAGGTATCAGAAGACTTAAAGAAGAGATCATCCAAGGCCAAGTGAAGTTTTGGCTAACACTGGTGGAAAGAATGTCCTAATTTTGTTTCTACACTAATTTGAAATGTGCTTGATCCACTCTGGATGGAGTCTGTGATTCCTTTATTGGACTGAAAATAACAATAGTTATCTGAGTGCCTTTTGTAATCTTTAGTGTTTATAAAGCCATTTTATAAACACCCTGTTATTGTGTGCACATGTCCAGCTCACAGGTCAGGCAGAGCAGACATTATTACACCTGTTTTTCTAGTAATGAAACTGAGGCTTAAAGATTCCCAGAGTCACAGAGATACTAGATAATTAAATGGAGAAAATCACCTTTGGCCTTGCGAAACCAATACTCTTTTAAAAAAAAAAAAATTATTTTATTTATTTATTTTTTTACAAAGAGGAAAGGAGAGAGATAGAGAGTTAGAAACATCGATGAGAGAGAAACATCGACCAGCTGCCTCCTGCACACTCCCCACTGGGGATGTGCCCGCAACCAAGGTACATGCCCTTGACCGGAATCGAACCTATGACCTTTCAGTCCGCAGGCCTACGCTCTATCCACTGAGCCAAACCGGTTTCGGCGAAACCAATACTCTGAATGCTGCTGCACTACTGGGTCAGATCTGCTGTGGAGGACTGTCACGCTGAGAACAAGGCTGGCTTTTCATGGGAGTAGAGTCATCCATATTGTTTGTTTCAGCAATACTTCTTAACCAAGAATTTCTAAGTTCCCATCAATCACACTATGACATTATGTTGTAAACGACAACAGCACACGCATATGTTCAGGAACTAGATCATCTGAAAGGGGCATAGAAAGAGTAATATTGGAAACACTAATGAGAAATTGCCAGAAGGATAACATGGTATATGTCACAGTTATCTCGCAAGAGGGCTGCAAGGTCTGCATCCTGGGCAGCATGCTGATGCAAAATATCATTAGACACTTAAGGTAGGCAAATATATATGTATTCAAGTTCAGAACTGTGAAGCATTTTCCCCAATAGAAAGCCTGTTAATAGATAGAATGGGATGGATGGTTCCTAGAATCCTGGGCTGAATGCTACTTGTCCTGATAAAAGATTGAACATTTAAAGGAAAATAGAAGGAGCATAGTAGTGAAGGATGGTAGCAATCATCTCAGGTAGAAACTGTAGTTTAACTTGAACCCTGCTGTTTGGCTTCTGTACTTACTTGCTTTGTTTAACAACAGAAAAGTTACTTTGATTTTCTGAACTCATGTATGCTATCCCAATCGATTGAATACTCCGTTGTTGGTGGTTTGAATACTCTACTCCATTGATTGTGGTCTCACTGGTTTTAGGAAGCACATTCTTCTGAACCTGGGAACCAGGACAGCACAATTACCCTAAATTGCCTCAGTGGCCACAGATAATGCATTCCGGTTGACTCAGTGGTCCCAAGACCAGGACAGCGCAATTATTCTAAATTGCCTCAGTGGCTCCAGGCAATGTGTTCCCATTGATTCAGTGGTCCGGAGCCCAAAACTATAATTTAACTAACTTGCTCTATTCCGTTTCTGTAACTGCTTTTTTGCAAACCAAGTTCCTCATTCCAAACCCTGAGATGTAATCAATACCTTTGTGATTTTTGCCTATATGGGTGTTGGGGCTGGGTAACTACAACGAGATTTGGAGTGCATGGCCCCCTCGTAGTCCCGGCTTCGAAATAAGTGTGACTCCTTAATTTGACTTCTTGAGGCGTCCTTGTGTGATTCACGGGGCACGTTATAACAGTAGGAGAATAATTGTTGAGAGAAAACCCAGGTCAGATGGCAGAGTTTAAATGTCAGGATCATTTCAAGCCTTGTATCCTTGACGTTAAGAGAGAATTGCAGCTACCTGACTTTGTCACAACTTTGAAGGGTAAAATATTAAGGAAAAGAAGCACTGAAGACTTCTCCCTTTCTCTGGTTTATATGATCAGATTTATCTGAACTGAACAAAGAATTAAAGAGAATTTATGCAAGCTACTGGAGTTTGAGAGAGCACTCCCTCTACTTCTGAAAATTCCATACATTGTATTAGGAACAAGCCATATGTGTGAACTCGCAATGTCCTTGATATTCCTGATACCAGATAGACTTCGAATCATTAAATCCAAATATTCCCAGAAAATAATCTCAATGCCACACCCCAGTAGTGAATCTCCCACCTGGCTTTCCGTATAGAAGTTATATTTTGGCTTCTTGAAAGCGTCACAAGCCTTTGTTTCTTTTCTGTCTGGAAAATAACAGACAGTGTAACCCCGACTCTCATCTTGTTTTTTTCAACTGCTAATGTGATTCTGCCAGGAAGTAGCAACCAGTGGTGACTATTGTAATTAAAATTAAAAGGAGGAGAGTGAAATGATGTGCAGACAAAGCTCAGATGTGGGTTTGTTGATATTTGTAGCAGGAGGTTAATTAGCATTAACAGAAGTATCAGCAGTCACTTGGACTTCCTCAGAAGGTACTGCCTGCTCGCAGCAGTATAGGACAGAGGAAAACAAGTCCAAAGAGTTTCCTTTTTTCCTCCTACAGAAAACCATTTACAAAAACAAACACAAAGTAATTGGATTCTTTTTTGTTTGCTTTCTGTTTCTCCTTTCCAGCTAAGTGTTTGATTTAGCTCCTTCTTTCGCTCTTTCCCCAAATCCTACATGGTTTGAGTCATAATAGAGTTAGTTGTACTTTCCGTGATCCTTTTTCATTCCTTTCCTCCCAGGCCCCTCTCTATCCTTTATTGTTGTTTTCCCCTTGGAAAACAGCTTTCTGTATAGGCCTTTTCATTTTCAACGGTAAGTGTATTTTTGTGGGTGATTAATAAGTTTTGGGTTATGTAGATGCAAGTCACATCTATCCCTTGACCCAATTAAACCTTTTGAAGCTTCTTCCTTCCCCTAATCTTTATAACTATTATAAAGGATAACAATTATATCCAATTATTGTTAGCCTTAAACATAGCCCAGAAAAGTGTGTTATTTGTTTGATTTTGTCGTTTTCTTTCTTTGCTGTTCTATTTTTTCATAGCACATCCTTTATCTATACGCAGGAGAGCTTAAGATCGTTTGAAACACGAATCTAGGTAGTCTCAAAATAAATGTCCACTCTTTAGTAGCTATAGAATTATTTAATATACACATGTTCTTATATTATGTAGTCATTCTTTGATGCTTTCTGTAAAAATTTTTACTGTTTTTATCTGCTGAGAAATATTAATTGGTAATGAAAGATAAAGGAATAATAACCACTATGTGAATTAAAATATCTTCTGCTGTGCAAGACTACAGTTATTAAATTTGATGAGAATATATTTTATTAACCTTTGTTCTTTTGTGGAGGAAACTATAAATTGATGTGAAGGAAATCAAAGGAAATATATATGTACTTATCTATTAGATGGATAGATTTTTTTAAAAAGATTGTGACCAGAAATCCAAGAAAGGCTCCAAATTATTTGAGGAAACTATTCAGAGGTGATAAGAAATAAGGGGTTGGTTATACCACCATTTACCACCTTTTTTGCATAAAAATATAAAAGGAAGTTAACAGGAACATAATTTTCACTTAGATTTGCCAAACTAGATAGAACATATCTAAATATTTATATCTGTCTACCTATTTACCTATCAAAACATTAGCTATAGGTTATTTATATTACTGGCACCGTGTATAATTCACAGAGATATGAGTATTTGTCATTAAGTCTCATGGCTCATTGGATAGACAAGATGGATAAATAAATGCCCCAAGAAATAATTTATCCAGCCCTATCATACTTTGGAGGATAACATTTCACAAATTTTAAGTGAAAACACCAAAACAGTAGCTACTTAGGGACTGGCTGAAAATCTAAGTCCCTGACCCTTCATTCAGCTGCCTTTCCTTAAATCCACAAAGGCATATAAGTGTTATCTTTGAATCAGGGTAATAAAAAAATGATCTTAATTTAATTTATCGTCTACCTTCTCTCTGTAAAAATGCACTGTAAGGAAACATAGTGTATAATGTATGAGCTAAAGAATTGGATAGCTGTCAAAGGGGAGGAGATTTTAGGATTCTATTCAAGACTATGGGCTTTTGGGAAGTGAGCTCCCTGCTGAAATAATCTCACTTAAGAGACTAAGAGAATATCTCTTAGATAGGTCTTGCCTTCTTTCTCAGCCTGAACACTTTGATCCTTATTAGTCCATGCTCATCAGGGTACAAAAAATCAGAAACTATCCCACGAAACCTCTGGTAGTTGGCTTATTTTTCCACAAAGCATGCTTTCCTTGGCATCGTTTGCTCTTTCATTGGATTAAGATTTCTCTTTTGAAGAGAGATTTAATAGTTCTATTTATTATGACACAACTATGTGCCAAAGACTTTATTCTTATTCTTCACAGCAACACTGTGAAGCAAGTCTTGTAATTATATTTATTTTATACAAGTGGAAATTGCCAACCATAAAGGAGATATACTCTGACCAATGTCACAGGTCTACTATGGGGGATTGAATCAAGGTGTGCTTGGCTGCAGTGGTTAGACTCAGCGGGAGAGAAGGAAGTTAGGGAAACATCCCCACAAGGGGAGTGAGGACGCAGATTCTGACAGTTTATGGCAGGAAAACTGCTGGGGTGGTTGTAGAGGTCAACACAACAATAAGGACTGGCTAGGACAGATTACTACAAAATGGAGGAAAAATTGATCAGAGACAGACCCCCCAAAGCTCATTGTATCATCATGATAATGAAAACCAACCCCACAAATAGATGGAAGGACTAGGGCAGGGTGGGCAACCCCTGGCACTCGTGCTAAACATGGCACGCCAGTAACTTTTGCTGGCACACGAAACCCTCTCTTATCATCTTCCATTTACAATTTTTTTCTTAATATCGACTTTTTTATTTTTCAGATAAATTCAGTGTAGATGCCTCTTAGATAAATAAATAATTTTACATAATATACACATTAAAAATGAATGTATTTTTCATCATCATACACTGTGTTTTTGTCGCTTGAATGAATTTTATTATTTCTTCAAGGTTCTTCACATATGTACACCTTAAGACAGTGATGGTGAACCTTTTGAGCTCGGCGTGTCAGCATTTTGAAAAACCCTAACTTAACTCTGGTGCTGTGTCACATATAGAAATTTTTTGATACTTGCAACCATAGTAAAACAAAGATTTATATTTTTGATATTTATTTTATATGTTTAAATGCCATTTAACAAAGAAAAATCAATCAAAAAAATGTCATAGGTTCGCCATCACTGCCTTAAGAGATAGATATCAAGTAGGCATAACATGTTCTCAAAAAATTAGGGTTGGCACGCAGAAGAATTTTGTGTGTGTGTGTGTGTGTGTGTGTGCTTAAAACCAAAGTGCTGTAATATGCTTCAAGTATTAAGTGAAAACAATGCATTAACAAGTAACAAAAACAGTGCAAACTTCATGTTGTAGGCCATGGGGTCTCCCCGTTGGGCCTGTAGTGCTTTGGGGGCCCGAGAGGGGTCTACCAACATGCTATCTGAGCTGAAATGTAAGAGGCCTGCTGGGTTCTCTACAGAACCACTGTGGCCAGCCAGTGACACCCATGAGGTAGCTATTTGGGGCAAGGACACCTCATTCTTCTGGGCTCCTCAAAACTAGGTGAGGGTGGCTTGCCGATAAAAAAAACTCAAGATCAGCCTTAGCCAGTTTGGCTCAGTGAATAGAGCCTGCAGACCGAAGGGTCCCTGGTTCGATTCTGATCAAGGGCACATGCCCGGCTTGCAGGCTGGATCCCCAGTAGGGGGCATGCAGGAGGCAACCAATCAATGATTCTCATCATTGATGTTTCTATCTCCATCAATATATATATTAAAAATACTCAACTCTTACATCTTAAAAACAAAACAAACAGATGGGAGGTCCCTCAGGGGACTCTGCATCTCCCTGCCCTGGGAACTAGGGCTCCTAGATAGGGCCCAGAGGCAGGTAAGGAGCCATGGGCTCCTACCCACAGGCCCTGATGGAGTAGCGGGGAGGCGGGGGTTGCTCCTCCTCCAGCATGTAGGCTGGGAGGCTGCGGCTACGTGTAGCTTCCTTGACGTACAGGTTCAGGAGGACCTTGGTGGACTGCTTGTCCACCCTCTCCTTGGACACGTCATGGCTCAGGTGGTCCCTGAGCTGGTCTCTGCCCTGGACCTCCATCATCACCTCCAGCACTGTCATGCCCTTTACTGGCAGGCTGACCAGCTACAGCCGCATCTCGGAGGACCTGGCCAGCGCCAGCAGGTGCCGATGCAGGCCCTGTGGGAAGGGCATGTCCTCGGGTGTAGGCCATGGTGCCTGCTCAGATGCAGGCTCACAGTAGATCCACTCCAGCATGCTCAGCTGGCGTGCCAGCTGGATGCACTGCTCCATGGTGGCCCAGGGCCTGAAGGGCATCTCGGTGACCTCGAAGTGCAGGAAGGATTGCCTGCGCTGGAGCCAGGCCTGCAGCAGCCAGGTGAGTAGCGCCTTGCGGCTGCCCGCAGACCCTTGCAGAGGCAGTTGAAGATGGTGTTGCTGGTCAGGTTGCCCAGCAGTGCCAGCTCCTGGGAATTCAGGGCCAGAGCGAAGCCCCTTGGTCATACACCCACAGGATCCAGGCGATCATGTGCTGGTTGGGTTTCTGCTTGAAGTGCTGTGCAATGGCCAGGAACTCAGTGTATGTGTAGTAGTGGTGCGCCGGCCCCATCATGCTCTCTGCCATGGTCACAACTGCTCTGGAGGGAAACAGCAGGAAGCCCAAGGGGTGCCACTAAAGGAGCTGCAGGCAGGGACACGGGGGTACCAGGTGTGGGAAACAGTTACAGCCTGCAACACCTCCCTGGAGCTGGGAGTCAGAGTTTTTGCTGGTTTTGGTACACACTCACAGAAAGATTGCCCACCCCTGGCCTAGGGGGACAAATGCCTTAAAGCTTCCAGAATGGCCCATGTTAGAAACAAGGCCCCCTACCAATCAGGAGACAGAATTTAGAACCACAAAATTAAAAACTGGAAATCATAAAGTCCCAAGAACTAACTGACCATGCGCACAGCTCTCTGGCGAGTTGGCCCTCACCAACTCAGATGTGCATACATTTTCTTTCTTTCACAGCAGCGCCTCCTCCCTGGCCTCTTTCTCTTTCTCTCCCTGAAAAAACTTGCTTTGTTCTCACTCCATATTGTCCTTGAAATGTGTCCTGGGTGAGTCAAGAACCTGGAAGTCACCTGCCATGCGAAAGTTCCAGGTCCCGGCCTCCGCGCAGGAACAGTCCAGCAACAACACTACTTTGAAATTGCAAGAGAAATAGTGGTTGCATTTTCTAAGCAAATTCAGCAAGAAATAGTAATGGGGCCTTTGCTTCTTCACTTCAAAGGCTGTTGAAGTGATGTTGCTTAGCTGATATGCTCTCCTAAATTGGCTGATCCTATGGGAACAATTAAGCAATAATTACTTATAAATGGCTTCAGGGAAATGCTGAAGCTGGACTCTGTTAGTCTATGATTCCTAAACAGAATAATTCAAACATGGTCATAGTTAAAATATATATCTGTATTTTGTTTATGTGGAACACGTGATAATATATGCAATAAATTAAAACAGATTAGTCCGTGTAACAGCATAATACACATTTAATTAAAAAATGATCTTGCGCAATATTTGCCCTCGTAGAAAGATAATGACACCTAAAAATAAGAAGTCATATACATATAATCATAATAAATGATATGTTTATTTTTTTATTTTTTTAAATATATTTTATTGATTTTTTATAGAGAGGAAGGGAGAGAGATAGAGAGTTAGAAACATCGATGAGAGAGAAACATCGATCAGCTGCCTCCTGCACATCCCCCACTGGGGAAGTGCCCGCAACCCAGGTACATGCCCTTGACCGGAATCGAACCTGGGACCTTTCAGTCCGCAAGCCGACGCTCCATCCACTGAGCCAAACCGGTTTCGGCAAATGATATGTTTATTAAGCCCAGTAGTTTCTAATGTCAGAATGGGTTATGTTTTAGTAAACATTTTTCAATAAAAATGAATGCAGTGCTTCCTTATCATTAAACAGATGATTTATTCTTTCTTCGTTATAGAAACTAAACTATAGTTTTAATTAAAAAAATAAAGTAGTAATATCAATCATGAAATTGGGTAGTTAGGAGTAAATGTATTGGGTATGTAACCCACCCCTCTATTCTTTTAATATTGTTTCTGTTAAAAGTGTTTTTGTTAAATATGAATTGTTAACTAATATGTAACCCATAGAAAAGTGGCATATTTGTGTAAGAGTTCCAGAAACTAGCTTATGGGGGAGGAAGCTGACTCCAGCAACTGGACATTCTGGCTCTAGGAGACTTACTGACACTCAACCATAAAAACCAGATCCATGCTTGATGAGTTTTGAGATAATCATTAGAATGGACTGTGCTGAGTTACATGTAGAGATTTCTTTGTCCTTCTTTCCTTCTCCCTCATAATAAAAACTGCTGCCTGCCCTGAGATGTTAACATGGTCTTTTGGATGGGAGTCTGCCCATCTACCCAGGCTGCTGGCACTTGAATAAACCGTCTTTCCCTACACCAGCACATGTCTCTCCAGTATTGGCTTTCAAAGCGGCAGGCAGCTGAACCTGAGAATCAGGAATGATATAAAAAGCATAATAAAGGAGCTTTATACATCCTGATATTCAAGGACTGTAAACAAACAAGGAACTTTACTTCCAATTTTAAAAAGTTTAGATTCTCCTGGTGCCTAAATATATAAAACAAGAATGTAAGTTTAAAACTGATCCATGGGCTTACACTTTTAGCCATGGATTAATTGGTACTAGACTAATACTTCTGCCAGAAAAAGTACCCTGGAAAATCTCTTTTCATATATCAGACAAAAGAATACAGGATGGTGATTCTTAAGGGAAGAAAAACAAAGGAGATGTTAGCTATGATTATGCTGGCTCTCTCTCTGGACGGAGAACCCAATCAAAGCAGAGCAGTTTCACTAAGTAGAAGAGAAAGACATCAGAGGTCAGGTAATCAGAGAGGGTTAGAATTTGCTGCTCATATACTAAATGGACGAGGGAACTGCACAGACAAAATCTCCAGAGAGCTCCGTAAGTGCTCCATTGTCTCTTTGCCTGAATACTAAGCTGTATGTAAGTAGAGTGAGATATAGCAAGTCTGTGCAGAGAAGAGCTTCCAAAGAAAGAATAACCACCAAGAATTACAAGCTGTACAATGAGCAGAGCTCATACAGATGGTGGAAGTGTTTGAATTCTAGGAAGCCAAAGTGAAAACACTCAACAGTCAAGACCTCAGAGGGTCATGACTTAGAGTTTGATTAAACCGACCCTATAATGATCACTACTCTTACTTTGCCCTGACAAAGATTAAAACAAATTACAAAAGAATCATGTTGATCTTCAAGTTAACTACCTGTCTAAATTAATCTAGAATAAAGCATAACACTCTTTAGAAGAAGGCAACTATTTCAGACATTCAACACTGTATCACTACAAAGTTAAGCATCCAATTAAAAAATCACTAAGTATGCATAAAAACAGGAAAACATGTTCTGGTGAAATCTCAGTTGTTATAAACAGAACAAAAAAATGGCATAGATAATGACAAGAATTTTAAAAACCTCATTATAATATGACTACTATGTCCAAGCATTTAAAGAAACACATGAAAACAAATAAGGTGCAATATTAAAATCATAAAAAAATAAAATGATACTTGTACGGTTTGAATAATACAATAGCTGAAATTAAAAACAACACACACACACAAAACACTACATAGGCAGATTAGACAGTGAAGAGGGTGAACTTGAAGATATAAAACTATTCAAATTAAGGCAGAGGGGGAAAAGGCCCCCAAAAAACACCCTCTCACCTAAATGACTGTCATTAAGCAGTCTAAAATAAGGCCCTCAGGGTCCTGAAAGGAAAGAATAGGAGAAAATTAGGGGAGACCAAAAAAATACTTAAACAAATAGTTATTGACTGTTTAACATGGATAATCTCAACATCCGTACCACTTACCCTTTGAGACAGCATGGAAGGACCTGGAGAGTATTTTTTTTTTTTCATTTCCATCTCAACTACTTCTTTTTTTAAAAAAATTTAAATTCTTCATTGTTTAAAATATTACCTATGTCTCCTTTTTCCCCCCATTGACCTCTCCCCGCCTGTTCCCACTCCCCAGCACAGGCCTTCACCCCACTACTGTCTGTGTCCATTGGTTATGTTTATATGCATGCATACAAGTCCTTTGGTTGATCTCTTACCCTTTCCCCTATCCTCCCCTGCCTTCCCTCTGAGGTGTGACTGTCTGTTCAATGCTTCTATGTCTCTGGATCTATTAGGACCTAGAAAGTACTACACTAAGTGAAATAAGCCAATCAGAGAAAGACAAGTATCACATGACCTCACTTATATGTGGAACCTAATGAACAAAATAAACTTACAAACAGAATAGATCCAGATGCATGGAAGCATGGAAACAAACTGATCAATTTCAGAGGGAAGGGACTGGTGGGAAGAGATTAACTAAAGAATTTATATGCATATATGCATAACCCATATTTGCAACAATAGTGTGGTGAAGTCCTCGGGAGGGGTGGGAGTGAAAGGGGGTCAATGGGGGAAAAAAGTATCTGTAATACTTTCAACAATAAAGACAAATTTACAAAAAGATAAAGAAGCGCTAATTACATGCCAAATGTTCTCAGTGGCTTCATATATAAATTATTGTAGTTTATTATAGTTTTCAGATTAAAATTATATGGATAACCCTTGTTGACACTTTCTACACATTATTCAACACTATCTGCAGTTCTAATTTTTTATTGGCTTATTTATTTACTTATTTATGTTGGAACCTTAGTCTACAAGCTCCCTATCATTTTGTTTATTATTCTATCCTCAGCACAAGAAAGTTTCCAATATATGGGAGGTATTTAATAGGTGTTTATTACTATGCTACTCCGTTGAAATTGCATTTATTCTCTTTCCATTCCTCTTTCAATGCTGGCCTTGATCATTTTTCTTACTCCTGTATTCATCAATACATCTAAAGCTCATACTGAATGTAGTCCATAGACTTTTCAAAGTTAATTCTACTAATTACGGTAATTCTGTCTACTTGATGCATTCCCTGATTACTCAAATTGTATATGTGTACCAAATTCATCATTTGGTCAAATCACTTGTTTTGTTTTTTAATTGATTTTCAGAGCAAGAAGAAGGGAGAGGAATAGAGAAATAGAAACATCAATGAGAGAGGAACATGATAGATTGGCTGCCTCCTGCATGCCCCTATTGGGGATCGAGCCTGCAACCTAGGGCATATGCCCTGACCTTGAATTGAACCAGTGACCTCTTGTTCTTGGGTCGATGCTCAACCACTGAGCCACACTGGATGGGCCAAATCACTTCAGTTTTTATAATATTTGGTAAATATTTCTAAATTTAAACAACTAGTCAACAAATGGCCATTATTATTATTATCTTTTTTTCCCCTCTCTGTAACTCTTAAGTTCTCACATTTGATTTTTCATCATCCAGTCATGTGTTTGGGAAATACTTTTGAATTCTACCCACTTTATAAAATTTGGTGCCTCTTTTGGTTAATGCTTCTTTTCCCATAAAAGATCAGAAGATATTAAATAGACCATTACATGCAGGAAACATGTCATATATAAATAAAAGTTCTTTTGCTTAGGACTCTTACATGTATATCAACTGATCTGTATATAGAAGGGATGCACATAATGGGAAGTTATAGACACTGATCCATTGAAATGCCCCCATTTTATAACATAGTTTTTTTTTTTTTTTAGGAGCACCTCATAAAGGATTTATTATCTTTTAATGGAATACATTTTACTTTTTAAACTCTTCATTGGTGAAAGTATTATATATGTTCCATTTCCCGCTCCCCATTGACCCTTTATAGCCCAGCTCCGAACCTCACCCCAAGCCTTTACCACCCAATTGTCTGTGTCCATGGGTTATGCCTATAAGCATACATGTTCTTTGGTTGATCTCTTCTCCCCCACCATGCTTTCCTTTTGAGATCGACAGTCTGTTCCATGCTTCCATGTCTCTGGATCCACTCTGTTCATCAGTTTGTTTTGTTCATTAGATTCCACATATGACCGAGATCATGTGATACTTGTCTTTCTCTGACTGGCTTATTTCATTTAGTATAATACTCTCTAGGTCCCTCCGTGCTGTCTCAAAGGGTAAGAGATTCTTCTTTTTTACTTTTTTACAGTATTCCATGGTGTAAATGTACCACAGCTTTTTTATCCACTCATCTACTGATGGGCACTTAGCCTGGTTCCAGATCTTAGCTATTGTAAATTGTGCTGCTATGAACATAGGGGTGCATACATTCTTTCTGATTTCTTAGGATATATTCCTAGAAGTGGGATCACTGGGTCAAATGGCAGTTCCATATTTTTTTTTGAGGGAACACCATACTGTTTTTTCACAGAAGCTGCACCAGTCTGCATTCCCACCAGCAGTGAACTGGGGCTCCCTTTTCTTCACAACCTCACCAGCACTTGTCATTTGTTGATTTGTTGATGGTAGCCATTCTGACAGGTATGAGTTGATACCTCACTGTCATTTTAAATTGCATCTTTCTAATGATCAGTGACTGAGCATTTTTTCACATGTCTCTTGGCCTTCTTTGTGTCCCCGTTGGAGAAGCGTCTCATGACATTGTTTTTTAAAAAAGCACTGTATTAAAAGTCAAGCAACATGGTTCTAGCTTGCCTTTGTCACTTGGTGGCAAAGTTTTAGATAATTTGTGATATAACTACATTGGTGTAATTTTCAAACACTCTTGAACATTGAAATCAATTTCTGAACCCGCAACCCTTGGGGACCCAAGCTGATATGCTAACCATTGAACAACAGTGGTCAAGTAAACCTTTCTTTCTTTCTTTTTTTTTTTTTTTTAAGGATGGGTAGAGATAACAAGGGTGAATAGTCTTCAAATTAGTGGCAACTAGCCAGGTGGAGTGTGTCAGTTGGTTGGTTGGAACGTTGTCCCATACATTTTTTAAAAAGTGGGGAGGAATGGTTGTGGGTTTTATTCCCGGTCAGGGCACATACCTGGGTTGCAGGTCTGATTGCTGGATGGGGCATGATCGGCGTTACTCTCTCTTACATCAATGTTTCTCTCTCTCTCTCTCTCTCTCTCTCTCTCTCTCTCTCTCTCTCTCTCTCTCTCCTTCTCTAAGCATGTCTTTGGGCAAGGATTAGAAATAAAATAAAAATAATTTAGTGGCAACTGATATAAAATTTAATATCCTTCTGAAATGCAGAAAATGTTCAAACTCTAGACCATCTGCAGCAAATTCACAGCAAACACTCTTGCATCCCTGGAAACAGTTTTATGCTACAAAGTGGGAATTTTTCCAAACTTACAATTACATGATTGAAAACAGGTAATTTTCACCCCAATCTCGTGTTTTCATTTCAGGTCTTAGTTAACGCTGTCTTGATGGTTGCTGTGTGATGAATCAGCTTTCCTGTTAACTAGAGGTGCAGGGCCATCATCTAATGAAAACACTCCGTATTTTATGACTCCCTGGGCTGCAGTTCTGCATATTAAAATGGAATTTCAATCTCACTGTTAGAAATAAAATCAAAACTAGCATCTGTGGTTTGAACGGAACTGAGAAAAATGTTGCTCATTTAATGTTAGCAATATTTTTCATGCTAGACAGTATAAAAAAGAGGCTGTGGATATAATTTTAAAATGCCTATAAATTAGAAATAAATTGGTAGAAATCAGCACAATAGTTCAGTGCATGGGTTAGTTTAGTATAGCTACAAATTTGAATGCTGCAAGTTTTCTGTTCTCATTAGAAGTTTGCCAAAATATTCACAAATTAAAGTGTCCTGTTGGTCCTCAAATAGCACTGGTAGCAGATCACTTCCATGCCTCCTATTACAAGTGTTGAGCCCTCTGATCACTCATTGAAGGTTTCTTTTCCTCCTAGGAATGATTGCATATTCACATTCAAGAAGTCGAAGGATAAATCATTTCACAGCTCAGAATTAAAGTCATGACAATAAGTTAGTAAAAGAGTCAACGTTTTTCAGATGGTTTTCATCAATTATATTTACACAAAAACATTACAAGATCACCAGAGACAAAATAGCAAACTTCCCATTAATGACTTAATCATCAATCACTAAAGCATTATGGAGTGTGCTCTGTGTTTGACCATCCAACTCTTTCACTCTCATCCTTAATCTCCTCCTGTCATTCAAGAGAATGTAATACAACAGATATAAATGCAATAACCACTATTTATAAAACACATACTTTATCTCAAGAGCCTGGGTAATCCTGTGTCCAGTGTTCATCTCATTCAACCTTCCCAACAACCCACCAAATATATGTTATTAATATCCCCCTTAACATATGTGGTGACTAAAGTTCAAAGTTGTTAAGTAATGCATGCCAGGTTATAAAACTGACAAGCTTTGAAATGAGATTTAAACTGATGTTTTTTGTAATTTAAAAGCCTATACTTTTAAATTTTAAATCATAATACTTTATGTCTAGTCTTGTGATAAGTTTTGGGGTTTGGTACAGTTGGCATTTAAATCTCTGTAGTAAATGGTCTTATGAATGAAAAGTACTTTGAACTCATGCAGGAAAGAATTGGTACATTGTTCTATGCTTGTTCTCATTTTATTTCTACTCCTGTGTTCTCCTCTCTGGAGAGAGGACTTAATTGCTATGAAGACCAATAAATGACATCTGCAAGTTACAGGACAATGCTTGCAGGTAGAAAGAACTTTTTTTTTCCTTTGGCAAGCAGTAGCTGTGTGGGATTCAGCATTTGTCTTCCAGAGAAACCCTTGAAGGTAGATATTATTAGCTATCCTTTGTTTTTTCTTCTTTTTACAGGTGGCGAAATCTAGGTTCATAAAAGTTAGTTTACCGATCAATTTGTGACCTTCCCATTTCTGATGCCCAGGATCTTTGCACATATTACAGAAGCCATCCTAAAATAGTGTGCAATAATTACTTTAACATCTCCATATATGGTAAAGAAAATGAGGAAACTTGGTCTAACACAGTGGGTGGGAAGAAAACATAATTAAACATGTAAGGAACTTTCATACCTTTATCAATATTCCATGTAACTTGATTTACCATGTTAAATGCAGTCAATCCAGTAATTTCCTAAAGTACTTACAAAAATGTTTGGATAATAATTTAAACTGTAACATGAGTTCAGCTTGTTGTAGAATGATATCTATACTAATAGGGTAATATGCAAATTGGTCGGGACGCCCTCACATAATGACTGATCAGCGGACTGCCTGCCCAGGAGGCGCGGGTGAGTGGGAACTTGCAGAGTTGGGGACATGATGGCGGCTGCCGCTTGCCTAGAGCCAGCCCCAGGCTCAGGCAAGCCACTGATGGCCGCTGCCACTTGCCCAGGGCCAGCTCAGGGCTCAGGCAAGCTGCCGATGGCCACTGCCACTGCGAGGGCCCGAGGCTCAGGCAATGGGGGCTGGGTGAGACTCAGACAAGCTGCAGTAGCTGCGAAAGCTGAGTCTCAGGCAGCCTCTCTGCTGGCAGTGGCAGCAGCAGAGGGGTGATGGGGGTGTCGCCTTTCCCGGATCGTCGGGTCGCCTCCTGCAGAGGGAGGCCAGAGGCAGCAGCAGCGAGGGGGTGTTGGGGGCAGTGCCTTTCCCTGATCAGCTGGTTATCTATGGCAGAGGGAGGACAGACTGTAGCTTAGGCCTATGGGGAGTGGGCCTAAGCCGTCAATAGGACAGCTCCTAAGGGCTCCCAGACTGTGAGAAGGGGCAGTGTGGGCTGAGGGACCCCCACTCCAGTGCACGAATTTAGTGCACCAGGCCTCTAGAAAAATAATAAAACACTGTTCCTGGTCGCTATATGCTTAGAGTCAAAGTGAAAAAATATATATGTAGGAAGTACAGAATCATCTAAAGTTAGAGTACTATGTTGGTCAGCTTTTATAAGTGCAGAAGAAAGATACATGAATGTGTATTCCTACGTTGGATTCCTGAGTGGCATAGCTTAAGCTGTGTCTTGAAGCAAGAATAAGATATATGTATGTGCATTGGGGATAGGGCTACATTTCAAATCAACAAGATGACTTTGAGGAAATAAACATAGTATCATTTTACAATTTCTAATATTCCATTCTGAAATCCAAAATGTTCTAAAAATTGAAAGTTTTTATAACTCTTTTATAACTCATTAATTGGTAAAATAAGACCTGTAATACAATGTAAGGGTTTTAATAATTTTTATGTATCTCACTGGATATCTATATATATAAAAGCCTAAGTGACCATTACGACTGAACGTTCGGAACAACTGGTCGACCAGTTGTTATGACATGCACTGACCACCAGGTGGCAGATGCTCAATGCAGGAGCTACCCCCTGGTGGTCAGTGTGCTCCCACAGTCAACCTCCCATGGCCAGCCAACCTCTCCCGGTCCCTCTCCCGGCCGGCCAACTTTCTGTGGTCCCTCCCCACATCCAGCTGGCCCCGTCAAGTCCAGCACCGATGGGGACTGGGCGAGATGGCCCTGATAGGCCCTGATCCCTGGCCAGGCCTAGGGACCCCACCCGTACACAAATTTTGTGCACCAAACCTCTATTGTTTTGTTTTTTGTTTTTAGGTGCTGCATCAAATCCAACTGAAATAATTATATAATAATTAAATATGCCTCCATTAATGTTTTTGTAAGATCCAAAATATTTTATTTATTTTACACATCTTGTCCCAAATGTTCTGGGTGAGGGGTTATGAATCTTTATTTGTATTGGGAGTGAGAGAAGGAAAGAGGACTAAGATATTGAGGAGGCCAGAGTGGACAGTTCACAACGAAGCTAATTACATAGAATCTTAAAGATATGCCAGTGACAGAAATTGATACAGTAGGCATTCGGTAGGTGTGATTCTTCAGGATGAAGTTAACATAGTAACAGAGCAAGTTTAGAGGAGGAATTGCCTGTCAATATATTTGATATAGATTGGACTGAAGAAAAAAAGAGAGATAAAAAACAAACAAACTGCCCTAGTTGGTTTGACTCAGTGGATGGAGCATCAGCCTGTGGACTGGGGGGTCCCGGGTTCAATTCTGGTCAGGGGCACATGCCTGGGTGGTGGGCTCCATCCCCAGTAGGGGGTATGCAGGAGTCAGCTGATTGATGATTCTCTCTCATCATTGATGTTTCTCCCTCTCTCCCTCTCCCTTCCTCTCTGAAATCAATGGGAATATATTTAAAACAAACAAACTAACTAACTAACTAACTAACTAACTAACAACAACAAAAACCCAGAACATTACTATGATACTTCTGTTGTTTCCATGGTAAGGTCATGGCGAAGCTATTTAACTATCCAACACCTTAGTTTTTTATTGATAAAATAAAGACAATAACAGTACATACATTATTAGGATATTGTGAACATCAAATGTTTTAATTCATGTATACCCCCTAGAAGAGTTCTTAACATATATAAAAAGCCCAATAAATAATACCTATACATATTATTATCACATTATAAGACTAGTGGCACCAAATAAGATAATTATACAAGATAAGAAATATAAATACTTTCAAGGCTACATTTGTTCACCTCAAAGCCTGAGGATAGATGCTCTGATTTTTAAAATGAGACAGAAAAGCATCATGGGAATTATTGCTTATTAACTCTAATGCAGAGGAAGTAGTAAGGCATATATTAATAGAATCATACAAATCTCTAGCAGATGTTGGATTCATGATTTAAAAAACACTTGTATATCAAATAGGCAAATTTTAACTAGATGGAAAGATTGTGGAAATTTTTGGTCTACCTTTTCCTCATAAAACTAAGATAATTGGATCACAAAAATACTCTCCCTTCAATTGGATATAACCAAAAAGGACATAAGAATACAAAAACCAACAAGTGAACAAACACAAAAACAAAACACTACCTTGATCATCACAGAATCAAGCTACTGGAGAGTTGACAACAGTCCACGAATAGAGAATTATCCGAATTCAACATGGAACGCATACTTTATGCTAGAGATACTGCAATCTAATGTTAGAATCCATTCTCTTCAAAATACCATGACAGGCAAAATCCCTAATCCTTAAGTTAACTAAATGTATTTTCCCACTCGGATGTATCATATTTACAATATTTATTATTCTCACACAGAATATAATCAAAGCTTTCCTTGAATAGTGCCAATAAATAAAAATTTTAATGAACAAAAATGATAATTCAGGAAGAGATATTTGCTTTATAAAGGGACTTATTAGAAAAATGCTCTAACAACGAGTGTTTCTATTGTAAGCTATACCTTCAACCTTCCATTAAAAATATTCCCTGACCATGTTTCATTAAGCACCCAGCAAACATGGCACTTTTTATTTCACATACAAAGATAAAAGTCATAATTCCTGTTTTCTGGATGTCAATGTGTCCTAGGACCGCAATGCAACTGAGTGTCCTAAGTCACCAGCCGAGAAGAGATTCTTGCCCTGAATGCCAGGACTTCCCTGTTATTGTTCTGTTCATGCACCGAGGCTATACAGTCAGATGTAGTTCAAATGTTTGGTCTGTTGTTTACTGAATTTGTGACCTAAACTTTCTAATTTTTCTCATTTATAAAGTAGGTATAATAATATCTTTCCTATTGTAATAATTGAATATGTATAAAGAGTCCAGTGTAGCATAGAGAAGGTACTTATTACATATTAGTTCTTGTTCTGATGTTAGTGTCTCACCCTGGTTTTCTCTCTCTCCAACTTCTGTGGTTTCCTGGTTCCTAATGTAAGCCCACATTTTGATTTTTGTTTTTTTATATGTTTTTATTGATTTCAGAGAGGAAGGGAGAGGGAGAGAGAGATGGAATCAGCGATGATGAGAGAAAATCATTGATTGGTTGCCTCTTACACGCCCCCTTATGGGGGATTGGGCCTGAAACCAGGGCATGTGCCCTGACCTGGAATCAAACCATAACAACCTAGTTCATAGGCTGATGCTCAACCACTGAGCAATACCGGCCATGTCAGCCCAGTCTTTTGATTGCTTTACCCATAGTGATAGAAAGAGTAAACTCTTATGAATGGATTTCTTACTAATTTCTCTATGCTAACACTCATATAAAATGGGGCCAACAGGGTTGAACATAAGCCTAACATATAAGAGCAAATTTTAATTGTGTGGTTTTGTTTGTTTGTTTGTTGTATTCTGAATGGCAGGTTAGTTCCTTTCTGAAGTCCTAACGGCAAAATCTGTTTCTTTGTCTTTTCAGCATCTAGTACAGTGATGGCGAACCTTTTGAGCTCGGCGTGTCAGCATTTTGAAAACCCTAACTTAACTCTGGTGCCGTGTCACACATAGAATTTTTTTGATATTTGCAACCATAGTAAAACAAAGACTTATATTTTTTGATATTTATTTTATATATTTAAATGCCATTTAACAAAGAAAAATCAACCAAAAAAATGAGTTTGCGTGTTACCTCTGACACGCGTGTCATAGGTTCGCCATCACTGATAGTAGCTGCCTGTACTTCTTGGTTTATGACCCCCTCCTCCATCTTCAATGTACATCACTCCAAGTTGCTTTCGTCATCACAATGTCTTCTCTGAGAATGACTCCTCCTGTATCTTTCTTATAAGAATGACTGTGATTCCACTGAGCCCATCTAGGTAACAGGATCACCTCCCTATTTGAAAGTCTTTAATTTAATCACATTGGCAAAGTTTCTTTTGTAATATAATATCAGGTTAAAGTTCACAGGCTTCGAGAATTAGAATGCAGGTACATCTGGAGGACGAATATTTGGTCTGCCACATACACTTTACTTATATTTAGATTAATGCCCCAAATTACATAAATAGAAAATTTTTTTTAGAAAGTTATCATGAGGTTAAATATGGTCTTCTATTATGGTCTTTAAACCATAATAGGAATATTGAAATTTGCTTTTATCCACCAAATGGGAAAATATCTTCCAATGTATTGAGTAATAGAAAAACATTAAATTAATAAAATAAAGTATTAATAAAGTAGATTTGTTTAAAGCACAGCACTGCTCTGTACATAAAACATCAGATTTTCCTCCAACAAATACTTGTCAATGGAATAGATGTATTAGGAGCATAGCATTTTCAAGTAACAAGGTTATCTATTACTTAGACTCCTGTATTCACTTTCTTCTATTTCTGTTCAAATACAGTGCATTATTTTTTATATTCAGTTGTATTAACAGTTCCCAATGTACTTGTTTATTGGATGAAAGGTTAATGTGGTATCAAGAAATTTTATGGAATTACAATTTCTTGTTATTAAATGAGAATTATAATAACGCTATCAAAAGCTTTTATTGCATGTGATACAAAGAGAAGAAAAAATTTGAAAGCTAATATAAACAAGAGGAGACTATTCTGATAATGACTTTCTTACATGGCAGCTCATATTGTGCAGATTATGAGCTGGTGCAGCATGTCAGAAAACTGTATCTTTAATTGGTCTTCATAACCACCTTTTCAGCCTCTGAAAGATATTCACTAATAAAGGAGAACATTGCTTGCATTATTTAGGGCCTGAATAATTAGCAAGTCAGTCTCCAGGCAAAGCTGATAAGCTTTATTACAGGAAAAATCTAGGCTACCATATTAACTATATCTTTCCCCTCTGAAAGTTACCCATCAAGATGGCAGTCAGCGGTCTGCTGCAAGACATTCTCTGATCTGAATTGTTTTCATTTTAAAGCAAACTTGTTTTTTCTCTCCTTAATTTGAATTTAAAGAATGATCTCTACCAACTGGTTGAAGAGCATTAATGCCTTAAATTTCCTTTGGGATAAAAGAAACTTGTTTCCTTATCACAGACCACTTCTAATTCTTGTCTCTCATTTAGTCAGCAGCAGCATGTGCTATTATATGCACTGAGATTGAAAAGTGCTGACCAAGGGAAAGACATAAGTGAAAGGGAAGTGAAATACTCTCCAGATGGACGGAGTCAACGCCTTACCAGCTTCAGTGTGGTGAAGTGTCATCTGTGGCGGCTCAGGATTCTGCGTGTGTGTGATGTGTGAGTTTGCACATACACATCTATATTAGAAACTCAGGGAACTCCAGGCCGTCAGAGCATGTCAGCTGCCTCCAATGGACAACAGGTTTAGAAGGTAGCGAAAGTTATGTCAACTAAACACAAAAACATATGGAACCATAACCTTATGTTTAGGTGGAAACAGAAAGAGGTGTATTGATACTTTGATGATAAGGAAACATTTTCATGCCCTGACTGGTATGGCTCAGTGGATAGAGCGTAGGCCTGTGGACTGAAGGGTCCCAGGTTCAATTCCAGTCAAGGGCATGTACCTTGGTTGCTGGCACAACCCTAGTAGGGGGTGTGCAGGAGGCAGCTGATCGATGTTTCTCTCTCATTGATGTTTCTAACTCTCTATCCCTCTCCCTTCCTTTATAAAAAATCAATAAAATATATACTATATAATACATTTTTTTTCAATAATTTTTTAGATTCTAGTTGTAGTATTCTTCTACATATACCCCAGGCTCTGGTCTAAAGTGACCTTACTCCTACCTCGCTGCCTTTGCTTAGGAGTTTGATTTTACCTGGACATAAAACCTCAGATTTTCCTCCAACAAATACTTGAGAATGGAACAGATTTATTAAAAGAATAGCATTTTGTATGCCATGCAATGTTCAGCACAATATCTCAGGTAAAGTCAGTGCTCAATAAATATTTGATGATTTGAACAGATTAAATTTGGTACATTTTTACCCCTGTGTGTGAATAAGTTTGATTTATAAGGAAAATATTTCAACAAGCTTTCCAAAAGGTGTCCATTACATTATGTGGAAGGCAGTTGTCCAGTAACTAAATAGTACTTATTTTTTTCCTATGGAGTAAGAAATATTAAGCTTCACTTAATTATAAAATCAGAAAACAAAGGAAGATATCAGCAGTACTAGTTCCCATTACCATGAATGAAAATATTTGGCTTTTATTAAAGGACAGACCAGAATGTGATGGCAAAAAAAAAAGTGATAACAAATAGCGATTATTTTTCCGGCCAGTGTCAGAAAAAATGAAAGATTGTATGATCGTTGTGTTGTCGAAAATGAGGAGAAAAAATTAATCAAGTAAATCACAAGAAAGAAAACCAATTTTATGTTAAAACACTGTGTGTCAAATGTTCTATCTAGCAAGATAAAACAGTCTATTCTTGGGATAATTTCTGAGCTTTTCAATGAATATGATTTTCTTACATGCAAAGTAAAGAGGACATGGAGGCCTTACATAACATGTTGAGTCTGATTTCTGTTAAATAAATTTAACCAACTTTTGTCATTCACGTGGGAGTCACAGAACTTCCCCTCTATGAGCCATATTTAGGACAAAAGAGGAATTTGCTACCAGCGGTTGGAAAGAATGGCATTAATTTGGGCCAAGAAAGCCAGTAAAAACGGCCTGTACTAGGCATTCATTTTTTACTTCAGCAGCATCTTAAGCCTTTCCACATTGGTTTCCACGCTCTTCATTGCAAATGTATCATATGTTACATTTGTACAGTATGTATTAAATGTGTTTGGGTTTTTTTTTAACCTGCTCAGGGGCAGTAGTCAGCATGTGCTACTTTCTCATGGGGGGTGGGTGGGGGGTGGGGGGGATATTAAACGTCCAAAAGAATTCAAAGTTATTATCAAAAATCTTTTAGAATCTAAATTATTTTCAAATCTAAACGGACTATATTCTGATATAATAGTAGTTTAAGGGGAAAAAATAAGTAAAATTTTGTATCCCTACTTTATCAATAGACAAATTGGTTTGGAAAAAAAGACATAAGGTAGAAAAGTATAAAAAAGTCAATACTAAGTTTAGAAAATAAATGTATTTTAGAAGATTCAGTTCATTTGCTGAATTCAGATTCCAAATGTGTTTGCATTTTTGTTTGTGTTATAGTAAATTAAAAAGGGAAATATATTTACAAAAAATATAATATTCTTAAAAAATAATGAGTAGTGTAATTCCAAAAACGTTCTCCATAATGATTTCATAAGCACATTTCATATGGTTGTTTCTTATAATAACCCCTCCAACAGTTTCAGTTAAGTAATGTAATAGTTAACAACTACTCACATTTATCAAAAGCCCCATCCGGTGCTAAATGTGAAATATTCACTGTCTCATTTAATTTTCATAAGAGATATTATTACTATATTCCACTTTACAGGGAAACTGAGAATTAGAAAGATCAAGCAAATTCTCAACATCACACATCTACCAAGAGAGGCAGCCAGAATGCAAAGCTGAGACTGGCAGACTGGAAGATGCATTTAACCATGTCTCCTCTAAGTATAGGGAACAAAAAAAGTTTATCTAATAATAATGATGATAATAACAATAATGATGATGATGATGAAGAGGAGGAGGGAGAAGAGGAGGGAGAGGAGAAAAAGGATGAGGAGAAGGAGGAGAGGAAGAAGGAGAAGGAAAGGGAGAATATAAGGACGAAGAAGAGAAGGAGGAGGAGGAAGAAGAAGCTTTTACTTGAGCACTTACTATATGCTGGATTTTTTTTTATCACTTTACAATAACTCATTTAGACATAACAATCCATAAAGTACCATCACCATCCCTATTATAAAGGGGAGTATAACATGACATTGAGAATTTATCTCTTACTTGCTTAGCGTCACACAGCTAGCGGGTCAGAGATAAGATTCAAATCCTGGACTGCATAGTCTTCAGATAATATTATATTTTATGTTCAAGATTTGGAATTTGGCAGAAGCTTCAGGACATATTCTTTGTCAAGAATTTAGAGATTAACCGTAATATTGAAGTTTGGTTGAAATGAAGAGATCCAGTCAATGAAAACAGGTAAGAAACTTTTGCAATTATTCAGGTATGAGGTTATGGCTATGTTAATAATAGTTAAAATTGAAAGAAAAATAATTTGTTAATAATTTATTTAAATTACATATCAGAGAACAATCACAATTTACAAACCGGGTTTGAGAAGAGAGTGAAAATGACCATAAATTTATGAGACATGCCTTTGGCAGTGGCATGTGGTAAGAGGACAGTTTTTGAGAAAGTAAATTATTGGTACTTAATATCTCTTAATTAGTTGTTATTTTGTTCTATCATCACTTGAGTTGACAGTAAGCTTGTTGCAATATTTTATTTGTTTACATAAAGAACAGAGGAAGCTATTAGAACAGATTGAGTGTTAGAAGCTGGTTCTGGCCCCAGATCTTGCTATTCACAAAACATATGACACTAGAAAAATCACTTACATCCAGGAACATCAGTCTTTTCAGCTATGTAATATGCTATCTGCTTACAGAAGAGCAATAATGACCAAAGCAATTTATACAGTAAATTGCTTTCTAACATAGAGAAATGAAAAATAGCATATTGCTATTGTTATGGCTAAACTCTACTCATAGAATATACACACCCTTGTTATACTATCTCTAAATAATAATAATCTTGATGGGGCATGGGTTCATATTTCAGCTCCACCACTTGTTATTTTGTGTGATCTTAAACCAATTACTCAAACATTTTTGTTGTTGTTAATTTCATGTTACCTGAGGATATTTTTTCCATTTCTTTTTAGAGAGAGTGGAAGTGAGGGATGGAGTGGGAAGGAGAGAGGGGAGGGAGAAAGAGAGAGAGAGAGATATCGATGTGAGAAAGACACATGGATTGGTTGTCTCTTGCACACACCTCAAGCAGGGCTGGGAATTGAAACTGCAACCTAGGTATGTGCTCTTGACCTGGAATTGAACCTGAGACCCTTCAGTATGCAGGCTGATGCTCTAGCCACTCAGAAACACCAGTCAGGGAAAATTCTTCAAACTTTCTATGCCTCCTGTGTAAAATGGAATATAGTAGTACCTAACTAATAAGATTTATAGCATATTCATGATGCAATGAATGCAAATGAGCTGCTTATAAGAGTGCCTGAAACTCATAGTAAGTCAATAAATGGCATTATTATTATTAATAATACTAGTATCCTATATAATAAAAGGCCAGCGACCATTAGCATAACAACCGGAATGACCACTCGACCAGTTGCTATGAGGTAGGGGGCCAATGAGGGGAACCGGGTGGCTGGTGGGAGCAGTGGGGTGGGACCGGGGACTACCAAGTGGGTGGAAGATGGGCCTGATTGCAGGCTAGGCCTACGGACCCTACCTGTGCACGATTTCATGCACTGAGCCTCAAGTTATTAATAAAAAAGATTTTTATTGTTCAGCCATCCAATAATACTCTTATGGTCTATCATGGACACATGGAGTTCTCTAATTTGTTAAGATCAAAAATTAGTACAGCAATTTTGACAGGTATGATCATATTTAAAGATATTCATAATGATCTCCCAACTGTACCAATATATAATATATTTTCTGTTGTTTCTAATTGTACAAATAGAAAAAGTTGATGCATTGCCTTATATGTGTATCCAAAATATGCTGTACATATTTTTGCTAAACAATAATAAATATTTATCACTTAATCATTTAAAGTGTTTCTCTTTCTGGATTGTGCCATGGTTGTCTAACAATATTCAGGGAGTCTTCAAATCTGCATTCTTCTGCCATCTTCCTACCTGGATATTTTTGTAACATTTGGAAAATCTTCAGCTCTCTGCTTGCATCAATGTTTTTGTTTGTCAAATGGAGATCATGGCTTCCACCCCTCCCAGGAGTAGTATGAAGATTAATGGGAAAATACAGGGAAGCACTGGGTTCTGAGGCATTTTGATCCAATGATTCTTTTGAACACTGTGGATGGCTATCATTGTCTCATTTGGACATATTTTACTATGATTATTCATCTGCAGAATGACCTGTGACCTAACTAGGGCTTTTTTGTTTGTTTGCTTTTTCCCTTATTTTACAAATAGCAAACTACAATGAAGAATAGCTTTTTATTCATCTGTGAAATGTGTGGGAGTGGGAGGTGATGAGGGGAGAATGACTGGTAATCTTCTTGGGTATATCTGTGAACATTTCCTCCCAGCCAGTTAGTTCCTGGATGTTTGTATCGCTTCCACCTCTCCTAAAGCAAGTGCTATTGTGTGGTGTGAGTGCAACTGAGAAGTTCTTAAAACCCTTTAACCACTTTGTTGACTAACTCTTGATTATATGAACTGAGTCTGTTTCTGGTCACCATGAATTTTTTAACCTAAAAATATTACCCTGTCTCTGTGACTAAATACAATTTAGGATTTTTATAGGAAAAAAATATTGTTTCTCTTTCTATATAGCAAAAGAAGACTACTTCTGTTGTCAGTGTGATTTAAAAGCACAACGCCCTTTTGTATTTTCCTCTTTTACTTTCAATAAGTGTGTTGAATAATCCAATGGGGAAGGCATTTTTCTTGATGGATATTTATCATAGCAAAAAAAAATGCGGAGACTTTAAAAATATTTTAAAATGTTACCATTTGACCATCATTTCAGTGCATATATGTCCATGTAATGGCATTTACCATCTGGCATTCTTACCAATAAGTCTTCTTACTTTACAGGCTCTACCTCTTCTCGCTTGTCTTTCTCAGTTTGTGTCTAGTCCTAATTAATCTCTAGGTTCACACAACAGGCCTCGCCTGCATGTTCTCTTTGCTAAGGAAATAAGTACTCAAAAGTGCAACATCATAGGCAGGGAACAAAGGATTCACATTCCGCTCTCTGTGCTGGAGAGCACTGATGTGCTTCTCAGGAGCCATGGTTCTTAGCAACGAAGCGAAGGATTCACAACCCTCCAGCTTTCTCAGCTACCCAACCTCTTGTAGGCTTTTAAGAGCTGACCTTCTTAGCAAAGGGCTGGATTCTTTTAAGGCACTCACTATCAAAAGGTAGCATACCTGTTTCTCCAGTGTGATGTGGATGCTATTAAAAGGGAGTTTCCATGGATACGGACATCAGTGGGAATGAAGCAGGATTGTCCTCTTTTCAGACTTATTGTTGCTCCAAATATTCCTAAAACCAAGATCATGTCACTCCTTTTATTCACATTTCTATGGCTAGCTTCTTGTTTATAAAGCAATGCCCATGGTAAGTAATTAATGCCTTTCTTAAATGGTAGGTTTGAACACCAAGATATTTATGAGAGATGTTGTAACATGTGGGTGGAGGAGAGGTCAGTTAATTATTAATAGTTTATTTAGTGCAAGTTTTGTTATGGCTCTCTTTCATATGACTTTAGAGAATACACATTAATAAGAGACACCATCCATTTCTTTTGAGAGACAACAGAATTTATCAAATTTTGGACCCTCCTTAAATAATGTGCAAATGAGGTTGTATCACAACACTGCAACATTTCCCTTCCCCTTTCTTTTTGCATTTGCATGAGTTAATTCTATGTATATGTTATGCCCTTATAATTACACATTTCTGGAATATTATGATTAAGGTATGTCAAATTATTTTTTCCAAGAACCAATTGAGTGTCAAACTTGACACTATTATGAATAATGACATTCATTATTATAAATAAGGTCCAGCTTTTAAAAGTTTACTTAATTGCTTATCAGAATAACCTATATATCAGACCCTGAAATTGGAAGGAAGCTATCTCCAAACAATAACCTTTATGTACTTAAATTATTGGTACGAAATCAGGTCCAAATACGTGAAAATGTCGCCACTTTTCTTTCTTTGAAAGTGGTGAGAAAAGACATTCATTATGCTTTAAATACCTACTTGCATTTCAGCCAAGAAATTTAAAGAGTAGGGAAAGTGGAGAAAACTTTGACAAAAATCCATAAAACCTTCAAGTGGCACAAAGAGGTGTTGGGGAGCATGAGCAATGTGTTAGATTTATTGCTTGTACTTGTTCACATAAAGGAAGTTATAAGGTATTCCACAAGAGAAGGTAAAATTGAAGGTTGTTGGTATAAACTGTTATTGTTGTCAACTATCCAAACAAGGGACATGACCTAGGAATAAAAGGGAAGTTATTTTATCTCTCCTGTCACCTGGCTATATCTCTCCTTTGAGTCACCTCCCAGTGTTTTCTCCTGCTTTATTTTTCACCCTGGTTGTGAAAGCACTCTTATTGTTTAGTAAGCAGAATTAGGGTAGCTGAAGTTTATAGGGTCAACGGCTGATAAACAATCAGGCCAATGTCTGTTCCATCCGGGAAAAATTGAGGTTACAACAGGTGAAATTATCATTCTCTTTTGTTTCTATGGCTCTAATAGAATGCCAGAGAGTCCCCGACCTCTGCTGCCAGTCATGTCTTCCTCTAATAGCAACTTGTAACCTTTGACACTCAATTAAAACAGGAACTGAGGCAGAGAATGGGTCAATATGCATGTGTGGCCAATGCAAGCCTTTGAGAGACATTCCAAGGGGCTTTCAAATAAGCCGTAACCCTTATTCATCTGGCACACAGACAGTGAAGTTATCGTCAGTAACGCAAAAGAACATAGAAACAAAAGCAACCCGCGTGGTTTATTTTCTCTCTCACCCTGAGACCTGTGTATGAAGGGATCCCACGCAGGACAATTCACATTGCACTTTCTGATTTCCGGCGGCGAGGATGTTGCTGAAAGAGAGGGGATAGATGCTTTGGGCATTGAAGGTTGCTGACTCGAATAGTCGTATCTTATTACTTAATGTGCATTTATTTTATAAGTGGGAGGGAACCAGAGTGCCCTGTTTCCTCTGGAAGACAGCAGCAAGGTTGTTGAGGAGAGTACACGGTGAGAGTGTCAGTGCTGGTAATGTTTTGGTGATCAACCCGAGAGGCACCCACCTTAGGGACAGCGGGTGCACCACATTCTGATAGAGCTGGCAAAGTGACCCTTGGGTGGCGGGTAAATTTTCCTCACATCCTTTCAAAGATAATATTTTATGTTTTATCCAGGAAACAATGAGAAAAAAATGTGGGAGAAAGGTCATTTGTGGCAAAAAAGCTATGTCAGAAGTAGCATGGTCTTGGGATTTATTAGGTCAACATTCAAATTCCAATTTTATTCATTGGAACTGTGCCTATGAATAAGTTGAGTGATATTTGATCTAACACTTGCTGTGAATTAGGGATAATATTATACACCTCTTTGTACTGTATTTCCTCTTATTGTTACTTTTTACTAAATAAAATGGTTCTTATTTTATTATTCAGTGATTAGTTTATAACAGGCATAAACTTAATATTTTTTAGCTTCTCATTAGTTTATTATATGTTTTTTCCATTTAACAAATTGATTTGATCTAATGTGATAGTTGTTAGAGCTCCAGAAACACAGCACCAGAGTGCAGTATTTCATGTATAAAGTAGTCATGATGTTAATTTCAAGTATAATGGTTTAGCAGGCTCTGGCATACACATACACACAAACACACAGAACATGCATACACACATTAGAAGAGATCTGGGAAGATATAAAAGTAAATATTTATATATGCAGCTATCCTATGGGTAAGAGTACAATATATTTTTCTTATTTTTTAACTTCAATATATGTTTGCATTTTTGTAATCACAATATAAAAAGATATATTAATATTTGCAAATAATCTACTTAGTTTATACATTATAAATTAGATTATTGATAAACCATCCAAGATCGCCTCTCAGTAAAAAGTATGAGGAATATTATCTTTGCAGCTTCTCTTAATTTCTGAATGCATATGTTAATGATGGCAATTGTGTGTTTCTACATGCCAGCTTCTACTAAACTCATCTTCTCATTTTAAAATAAAGTATTACTGTGTTGTTGTGATATTGGACTCTGCCTAGATTTTACTTAGACTTTGCATTAGATTATTGTGTAACACTGATATATAGGAAAATGAAAATGGCCTTTTGCTTCCTTTTTGGGCAAGATTATCAGATTTATTATGAATGCCCTACTTACTTTGAATGAAGAATTTGGATTCTTTCCTTCTTTGTCAGTGATGATGTAAGTAACATTTTGATTATTCATTTTTTGAGATTTGTAGAACTTCCTTGTGGAATCAGCTGGACATAATGCATTTTGAAAGGATAACTTATTATTCATGTTGCACCTTTTTCCTTATTGTTTCCATGGGTTAAATAAAAATTATATTTTCTAGAAAAGAAATTGTTGAATTTATTGCATTGAGTTTTGTAAAATATTTACTATTTATTGGTTATGTTCTTTTTGTCATTGACTATTTTGTATATTTGTGCACTCTCCGTTGTCTTTGATTAAATTATTTCTAGTTATTTTTTATTGATCTTTTTTCAATAACTTGCTCTTAATGTTATTAGTTCTTTGATTTTTCTAGCTTAAGTTCTCCTTTTACTTTAATATAATTTATTAATTCTCAATTTTAGAGTACTAAGTTCATAATATACTTGCAAGATCTACTTTATTACTTATGCTCTTTAGGTCTTCTATATTCTTGCTTTTTTGTTTGATCTATTTTTTTTTTAAATATATTTTATTGATTTTTTACAGAGAGGAAGGGAGAGAGGTAGAGAGGAAGGGAGAGAGATAGAGAGTTAGAAACATCGATGAGAGAGAAACATCGATCAGCTGCCTCCTGCACATCTCCTACTGGGGATATGCCCGCAACCCAGGTACATGCCCTTGACCGGAATCAAACCTGGGACCTTTCAGTCCGCAGGCCGATGCTCTATCCACTGAGCCAAACCGGTTTCGGCTGTTTGATCTATTTTTGACACAGCAAATGTATTAAAGTATTTTATTATGTTTCTGCCTATTTGCCTCAGATCTCTGATTAATTCTGCTTTATGACAGCGTCTGCTTCGCTATTTGGTGGATAAATATTCATAACTGTCATGTTATCATTGTAAGTTGTAGCTTTTAGGATTATAAACAGCCTTCATTTGCTTGTTTAATAGTTCTATGGATGAATTCTACCTTGTCTATTACCAATTATAGAATGTCTTTCAGCTCTTATCCTTTTTTTTTTTAACTCTCACCCGAGGATATTTTTCCATTGATTCTTAGAGAGCGTGAAAGAGAGAGGGAAAGACAGAGAAATATCAATGTGAGAAATACACATCTATTGGTTCCCTCCTGCATGTGCCCTGACCTGAGCCCGGGCTGGGGAGGATTCTGCAACTGAGGTAGATGCCCTTGACTGGAATTGAACCTAGGATCCTTCAGTCCACAGGCCCATACTCTATCCACTGAGCCAAACCGGCTAGGGCTATCCTCCATTTTTTTTTTACATACCTTCTGTGTCCTTGACCTTCAAACCTTCTGAATGACTTTGTTTACATAAGTCTCTTGTATACAACAGATAACCTGATTTTGCTTTGTGAACAATCTGAAATTTTTGTTAATAACCATTTAATCTCATTTATAATTTTTGACATGACATACTTTTATCAGTGTTGTAATTTATGTTATGCTTAGATGTCTTTTACCATGTAGACTGTATTCTTTACTTTTCTTCTAATATTTTGACATTTATGATATTCTATTATTTTGCCTATTGTTAAACTTTACATTAATACACAAATATAATATGATCTTATTTTCCTCATTTCTAGACAATATCTTTTGGTTCTCCAAGCTGATGTTTCAATGACTGCCCATTCCTCTTATCTATGGTACTGACACTTCAATATATGTGTGCTTTTCATACATTGTTTTCTCTCTGCCTTGATTGTTCTTAGATCAATTCAGGCCTCTCCCTCTTAGAATATGGAGCACCTGACTGCAACATGAATTTGGTGATGAGAGCTTATTTAAATCAAATGGTGTGTTTCACTGAGAGGTTTTAATTTTAAGTAATTATTCTTAAAGAAATATTTTCCTATCATAGTTTTAAGTTTATATCATTACTATGGAAAGACATGTTAATAGGATTTTCCTATTGCTGAGCCATCATTCTTTCCTATCTTTTCTTTTTCTATAGCTCCACTTAATAGACAATATGGCCTCCCATACTCTTCCCTGATTTATCTTTATCACAAATATTTGTGCAGAAAAGTTCTTGTTTTATTTCCATTCAGGAGCTGGTCTATACTCCAGTCAATTTTTCATTATCACCCAGCTCTTAAGCAGTGTCCCTACCTTCTGTGCTGTTCCTTGCTCTTTTTCCTCCAAGAGTCCAAAAAAGAAATTTATTTTTTAAAACATGTTTTTATTGATTTCAGAGAGAGAAAGGGAGACAGAGAGAGATAGAAACATCAATGATGAAAGAGAATCATTGACTCGCTGCCTCCTGCACATCCTCTACTGGGGATTGAACCCACAACCCAGCATGTGCCCTGATCATTAATCAAACCGCGACCTCCTGGTTCATAGTTCGATGCTCAACCACTGAACCACACCTGCAGAACAGTTTTTTTCCCCCCCATTTATTCAAACATTGCCAACAAGTTCTATTGTGCATAACACTCTCTAAAATATTTCAAAATAAAAATCAGATTTTCTTTATTTTCATAAATGATCTGCCATATCTATTTTTTTTAATAATTATGTATCCTTTAAAAGGTTTACTCTCACTCCTGTGACCCCTATTTCTTACTATTATCTTTTTCATAATTCAAACAGTTGTTTGGCATATAATGGGCATATTTTGCTAACATTTATATTGGCCTTAAATAAATTTGAATTCACAAATAAGATTAGAAAGTAGCTTTTGTTTTTCAAATCCAAAGTTAAAATTTTTAAGCCAAGTTAACTTTGGCTTCATAAAATAATTTTGGAAAACTTGACATTACTCTATATAAGTTCAAAGATTTTATACTAAATGAAAATTTTCTCTTTCTCACATTTTTAGTGAAGTTAATCCTTCAAGCTACAGATTATGTCATCTTTTCGGTTAGTATTCCTTAGCAAAATCTATGATTATTGTTATGTAATTCACATCTAACCCATATTCAATTTTTGTTTTTCCCAAATATCTTTCTCTTTACTACAGGTCTTGTTGATATCTTTCTAGGTTTCTATCTACCCATCTATCATTTACTTATTTTTCAGTTATATAGTTTTTGTTTCAAATTAGATTAGATAATGCTATTTTAATTAACTCAAATATCTATTATACACTATTTTACTATCCAACTTTGTGATTTTTAAATTCGTCTACATTTATTTAAAATATATTTTAGAGAACTCTACACCCTCCGCCCCCCACCTTTCCCTCTACACCTCCTCCCTTCAGTGCTGGAAGAATACATGGCTTTCTAGTACTTTTCAACTGGGTGTGTGATTCATGTATTATCTATGTAACATGTATTATTCATGTTGCATCTTCACATTACTTAGATGACATAATCATGCACAAATGAATAGATAAAATATATCAATGATAAATATAGCACATGCATTTATAATAAATAATAAATATATATTTATCTGTATATTGAATAACATATCAGACAATATGTACTAAACTATACATACAAACCCAAACACACAGCTTGTACTCTATGATAACTTTCCCTATGTCAGTAACATTATTTTTTATATATTTTGAGAGATGACTTTTTGTATGTTTCTAGTGATGATACAAGTTTTATGAAGTTCATAAATACTGTTTACAATGATATTGCTTTATCAATTATATTTAGGAAAATAGCTATGCTCAAATATCTTTGCATTTATAATTAATCAAGTTTTTTCGGAGCAATATGATTTTTAGGATTGCCCTTTACTTCGCCCACCATGTGCCAAGTCCCAACTTTCTTTATGTAACGAATGCATGCTGCTTTAAAATGTAAGCTCTCTCGTGTTTACAAATAGATGGCTCTCTAATGTACTAGTTGGCTGTGCTATGTGAATAGTCTCTTGTGTCCCCCTGGAGATTATCAATATTTGATTTCTTGTAAACTGAAACATAAAATGTAGAACGTGCTTATGTACTGGATAGTCAGTGTTTTCATAGATTTTATGTGGAAGTGAGAGTAGTAGTTGGACCACTTTTTATACAGAAAAGCATTTTCTCAGCAGCATAGTGATTCAGTATGGGAAGACGTATAAAAAAGTCTTCCAGGAATAAATCATTAGAACCCGTTTGGTCAGCAAAGATGTTATGCGGTCTCATGAAAATGAACTCTGCTGAAAAATGTCGTCTGCCTTCCTGTTTCAGAGCTAGCTGAAAACATAGCGTGGTCAGAATTGCATTAACCGTGGAGACTCAGAGTTCTATTTTTAAATGCATTTGGGAACACTGACGGAAAATTTTTTAGGGGAGTATTTATAGTAAATAGATCTAAAATTATACTACTCATAAAGATTTGGTTGGATAAATTATTTTATTAACTTCACAATGCCTCCAAAAAATTAAACTTGAGTTTCAACTGAATATACTGCTTAGCAAAAATATTTACATAGGTCCTTATAAAATGTTAGTTGCCTGGATTAATTTCATCATAGGTCTTTTTTTTCATATTAATCATTCAAACAATACTTTTCCAGAAATACGTTGCAAGCCTCTCTAATATTTGGTTTGAATAAGTAGCAGAAATATGTGAATTGATTTATTTAGTCAACCTTAACTCTTGCCCTTGACCAGCCTCTGAGTTAAGAGAAGCTCTTTCATAGACATTGAAAAGCCAAATGAGAGGAATCATGATGAGTATTTACCTTGAAATACAGGGAAGAAACTTGTCCTGAAAGGATTTTGTAGGCACCTGCAGAATGCACTGCTATGCCAGCGAATGGAGTCAAAGGCATGTGACCAAATACTGCAAGTGCAAAAAAGATTGAAGGCAGAAGATACGGATTTTAGTTCTAATTAGCAAGTGATTTTACCTATAAAATGTGAGATTTGTGCTATCTTTTCTATCAGATAACAGAATTATCATAGGTGAGGTATATTGATGAAAGTGCTTGTGATAGCAGCTAAATAATATGGGCTGTTATTAATGAAAATAACAATGTTAGTTAAATTTTGCCTGTTGCTTGATATGTGTCAAGTACCGTTATGTAGGAACTCATATAATCCTTACAACAGCCTTATGCAGAGTATACTCTTATTATTATTTTGATAGTGATGAAAATGATGCTTCTGAATGCTGACCCAGGCACATACAACCAGAGACTGTGGAACTGAGACTTGACATACAGATACATCCATTTTGGCAACTTTCTCCATTATAGAACAATTAGGCATCACTTTAACAGTAAATAGGGAAAATAGACAACATATGTCTAAATTTTACTCTAGGTTCAACATTCTGTGCTTCTAACTAGTGTATTTCTTAGTACACTTGTCAGAAGATTTTTGAGCCTCATGTAAATTTAGAAGTGTGTAAACCCATAGACACAGACAATATGGTGGTGGCCACAGGAAATTGGGGGGTGGGCCTGGGTGGAGGTGGACAAAGGGGGAAGCAGAAACGGGGACACTGGTAATAATAGCAACAATAAAAATAAAGTAAAAATAAAAAAGAAGAATTTATAAATGCTTTAATAATATTTGGGAACATTTCAGTCACAGTCTAAAATATGGAAAATGGCATAAAATGATAACTAGTAAGAGAAGAGAAAGACAGAGGAGGAATTGTTCAGAAAATTCCCGCCCCCCCCAAAAAAGGTTGTTGACTTATACAACAGTGTGAGAAATTAACAGTAATATCTAAAGAGAAACAACTGTTTTCAGGTAACATATGAGTTAACTAAAAGGAAGGTATTCCAAATGATTATGATTCCCTAGTAAACACTCTAAAAGTCAAAAACCAGAAACATACTATGCCTGCTAACACCATGACCTATTGAACTTAATAAGGCTTAATATAAGAATAATAATACAGCTTTACAGTTCACAGGACTTTACACCTTTACTTATCATGTATAAAAGTCTTAACCCATTACATTTATTCTCAAATTTTAGTAGGAGCCTAGTCATGAATTGGACTCTGACTAAGGAAAATATATGTTTCTATTGGACAATAACTACATGCTCTGCACCCTGGGCTCCACAGACCCCATCTCATTTAAAATTCACAGTGTGGGTAGATCTATCTCAGCAGCATCCCACTACTGCTGATGAGACTCAAGGAGCTTTAATAGAATACAAGAGAAAATCCTAATATGTTTCTGAACCCAATACGTGAATCTAGTAAATCAACTGTTTAGTTTAAAGTAAAATATTTACCTATTCAGAAAAGGTTATCATTTCCTTTCTATCTCATTGCCATCAAAAGTATATTAGGAACCATTATTAAGTGAGTAGAATAAAAATACAACATAAATGTACCAAAGAGAATTACTGCTTTAGTTCGCGTGAAGTAACCTAAAGTTGAAATTACTTCACTGCAGCTTCTTGTGTCTTTACCAAGGGTCTTTGGTATTCAGATTGCATCTATGTAGCATCCACTAAAGGACCAGATTGCCTAAATGTGAAAAGCCAACGTCCTTTACCTTGGGACAGTGGGCAAGTTACTCAATATATATTTGCTTCAGCTTTCTCATCTGTAAGATGAACAGAAAAAAAAGAACCATACTGAATTCATTGATTTTTGTGATGAGTAAATGACTTAATATGGATGCACTAAAACTATGGTTGTCATTTTCAAGCTCAAAGAAAAAATTATCATTGTAATAATAATTATTATCATTATTCTTATCTTTGAACAATATTCCCAATAAGGTTGAACTTCTAATATTAATAATAACCCTAGTCATATTGATCATATATTTAATAAAAAATTAGATATGTGGAAGTGTTAAGTAAAATAATAAAATTTTATAAAGTGTAAAGTCGTTTTATTATTTTTATAGGGCCAAGGTTTTATTAAATTCAGCAATCAATGGTATTAATAAGCACAATAAGTTTCTGGTGTTTCACATTCAGAGGTTCTTTAGAAAATCATATTCAACTGGAATTCCATTCATTTAATTAACTCATACGCTGCCTGAAATCTTTTTCATTTTGGTCATTATTATTACATCTTAAAATCTTATCTTCAGCTAACACATACCAAAGGTGATGAAGGGGAGGATGAAAATGATGATGATAAAAATGGTAGAAGTCTTACCTTGTGCTAGGCACAAGGAACTTTTTATTTCAGGAAGTACAAATCAAACACACCTGGTCTCACACTTATATGTTTTGCTGGTAAAAATGGTTTCAGGTTGAATGCCTGTGATATATTATAAGACTTAGAGGGATTTGGCACATTAGTGACTATGATCTAGCTTAACAATGGTAGAGGATTTTCACATAGCAGTCTGATTGACAAAGTTCATGAACTTACTTGGGACTCTATGCTACTTCATTCTTAATTTCAGGAAATTTAGGCTGTTGGCTAAGTCCTAATTGATCTCACTCAGATTTTTACCAATTTCAGGAACCTTAATTTAACTACCACATATCTATCATATTTCCTCTAAATACATTTTGGTATAACAATTTGATCCCATATCTTTTTCAAAATAAACACAAAAACCTGTTGTTGATATTTCTGTCTACTTCTTAAAGGACATTGTCCTGTTGTAAATTTAACAGAGTAAATTTTCCTATAAAATAATTATTTTATTCTCCCTAATGTTTGGTTTGTTTTTTTCAATTTTTACTGCTTTGCTCAAATTTATGAAATGCAATTCTTATAAACTATAAACTACCTACAATGAAGTTTTTAAAAAATTAACCTGATTGAATCTTTGTAATTTTATGAGTGGTGCAATGATAATATAATTTTTTTAGCTTTTGTCTTTCTCTTTATACTGTTCTTTTAAATTTCTTGCTTATTTTATAACGTATTGAACCCTAAAATTGTCTCTTTACCCATTTGCTCCTTTTTTGAGAGCACTTTAGATATTAAAATATCAGGATTTGAAGTTAGAGTTGTGCTTAAATTTTTACTGCTTCCAATTGTTCGCTTAATGAGTCATTAAATCTCCCCAAATGACAAGAATACTGCATTCCTCAGGGATGTTGTATAGAATAGAGAAGATAACTCATTTGCCCTTGCCTTCTGCTCTTCAAAGCCCTCCAGAATGGTGTCTTGAAATTCTGGGTGACAACAGCTTCCACTCAGTTAAATCAGCACATTTTTCAAATGCCACTTTCCTATCACATTGCTTGTTATTTTCTGCCTTGGGTGTCCTATTTTTATGTGAATGTAAAGATAATAATGTTGTAAAATAGTTGCAACATAGTCCATTGAAGTTCATATATACTCAGCAGTTTTCAATTTCAATATTCATTACCTTAAGTTTCTAAAAATATGAGTCAACAGGTAAAATGTGACACTTGAGGGTACAGCTAAGTCCTATATGGGCTGAGAAACTGGGCTGGGGAGCCTGAGAGACTGATTTCAATTTATGATTCTTCTTTTATAAGCTGTGTCATGAGCCAGTTACTGAATCCCTGTATGACTTGATTTCCTCATACGTAAAATTAGAATAAAACTCTAACTCAGGGTTTCTTGAGAATATTAAATGAAGAAATCCATGTAAAGGGCACAATTAGTATTAGGTATGATTATTATTACTATTCATATTATTCTTATTCCTCTGGTATATTTCATTCACAGCCCTTTGGTTAATCTGTCTGGATTTGGGTACTGATGATGTCATGAAATCACCTTCTTGATCACACTGTTGTTTTTACAGTTTGGGTGGGTACACAAGAGGTAGATAGAGGAACATCAGTATAGTACTGATACCGAATTTTTGGACTGGAACCTGGATTCTTTGTCCACCGGAATCAAAGAATGAATCCACGGACAGAAATGGTATAGCAAAGATGGAGATGTATTGAAGCACAAGTACAGACTCCCACGAAGGGAAGGGGAAGAGTCCCACAGAACTGACTCCCATGTAGGGAGGGGGAACAGTCCCCCTGAGTTCTTTTCCCCCCATGGCTTATAAAGGCTGCAGCTCCTGGGCCCTCTGATTGGTCAATATTCCCCTTCGAGTTGGTTACTATAGTAACTCCTGGGCTCAAAGGTCAAACCTCACATGGGACATGTGAGGCTCTCCTCCCTCATTGTTCTCCCAATTCCTTCTGGGCTTTCTTCCTCCTTCTTTATTTTGTAAATATAGACCTTTCTTGGCTACTTTCAGTTCCCTTGTCTTCTGTAAATGCAACTGTTGCTGCTCCCTTGTCTTATGGAGATGTAACTGCACCTGGCTTCCTTGTGTTATGGAAATGTACCTTCTCCCAGTCTGCAGCCCCACGCTTTTCCATGGACCCCAATTCTAAAGCAATCTCGAAGCCTGCCTATGCCCCCCCCCCCCAATTCCTGCTTCAGTATTGTGATAAATATAGAAAACCCTGAAGTCAGACCACCTTCATTTGCATCACTACCTACTGACTGAGTAATCATGGGTAAGTGGCCTCTTTAAACCTTCTTTTCTTTATGGGTAAAATGGGAATATTGAGAATACCCATGTCATAAGGTTATCCATCAAATGTGATACTAAGCAGTGTCTAGCAAACAATAAATGTGAGTCATTGATGCTGTTCTTGTTGGTGGTCATGGTGGTGCAGTAACCCTTATTTATTTATTTTCAATTACAGTTGACATTCAATATTTTTATATTTGTTTCAGGTGTACAGTGTAGTGGTTAGACAATTATATAATTCACAAATTCTAGTACCCACCCGGCACCATACAGTTATTACAATATTATTGACTATAAGCTCTATGCTGTACTTTATATCTCCATAACTATTTTGTAACTTCTTAATTCCTGCACCTTTTTCTCCTAACCTGCTCCCAAATCCTTTTCTTCTGGAAACCCTCAGTTTGTTCACTGTGAGCCTCTTTTTGTTTCATTGGTTCATTTATTTTGTTTTTTAGGTTGTGCATATAAGTTCATTCATATGGCATTTGTCTTTTTCTATGTAGTAGCCCTTTTGGTCAGCTGTTGTGGCATCTAAGGGCTTACATTTTTTTTTTTTTAAATATATTTTATTGATTTTTTACAGAGAGGAAGGGAGAGAGAGATGAGAGTTAGAAACATCGATGGGAGAGAAACATCGATCAGCCGCCTCCTGCACATCTCCTACTGGGGACGTGCCCGCAACCCAGGTACATGCCCTTGACCGGAATCGAACCCGGGACCCTTCAGTCCGCAGGCCGACGCTCTATCCATTGAGCCAAACCGGTTTCGGCTAAGGGCTTACATTTACATACCCTTTTTTCATTTAATGACATCCCCAAAGCTATCCACATAACTTTATTACAGTAATTGTTATAACTGCACTGTTTTATTATTAGTTCTTATTAATCTCTTATTGGGCCTCATTTATAAATGAAGCTTTATCATACGTATGAATGCATACATACATGCATAGTATGTCTAGGGTTCCATACTTTCTGTGGGTTCAGGCATCCCACTGGGTCTTGGACCATATCTACTGTGGATAAGGGGAGAATAATGTAATTCATTAGTTATGTGAAGGAAAACCCCTATTCTGTAAAACTACTGTTTGGAATTCTCTGCTATTCTTTGGACAGCCTCTATCTAATTCTGAAAAAGTAACTTGGCTTTGTAGCCTGCTTGAATAGTGGGGGAGATAAACTTAGCTGTCTGACCTTGTAGGCCAGAGACTAGATACACCCAATGCCATGCCAGGTGCATTTTTTAATTGTATAGAACTGTGTAGTTTTCAAGACCACTGCCAGCAAGTGCACAAAGGGCTGGCTCTTCCATACAAAGGGAAGTTCTGCTTGTAGCTTTGCTTAGAATTTGGATTCATTTCCCTAAGCACACCGTGGTGAATAAAGTGTAACTCCAAACTCTCAGAGCGCTGTTTGGTTCTTGTCCGGTTTTTTCTGTAACAGTTAGACTGAGATACTTGAAATTGAGACTTGAGAGGCATTGACAAGAGTTTAGATTACAACTGTGGTAATAACTGACTTAGGTGGAGAATAAAAAATGTAAGGAGAAAAAAAAGTTCGAAGAAATGAGGCATCTAGACAATGCATATTTAATACATGTGAACATTTACACTTCTGAGACTGGAGTTGGGGTAGTGCCGGGAGCCGGTCCATCCTTGCTGTTTCAAGGGACCTGGCATATATGGCATACGGTTCTTAATATGTTTGCTCACCTTCTTGGCGCTGTGTTTTAACCAAAGTCACCTCTCCGAGAAAGGTTGAATCCCCAGGTAGGGATTTTCCCCTGAAGTTAGGGAGGGAATAAAACCCCTCAACTAAGTGCCAGGCGGGTAATTAATCCCTTTAACTACGAACAATCATGCTTAAATTACATAATCTTTTCTCCCTGGAATGGAGATAAGAAACGCCCTAACCTTTGTAATAGAGATTGATAGGATTGAATCAACTGGTATAAATACAGTTGTAACAAGACAGAAAGACACAGAACTCATGAGACAGAATTCAGAAGGCAGAACTTAGAACAGAATCAAGAAGACAGAACTCAGAACACAGAACTAAGGACACAGGGCTTGGAAGACAGGACCAAGAGAGACAGAGCCTAGGCACAGAACCTACACAGAACGTTCTCTAGAGACAGAAGAACTTCGCTGGCGAGAGCATGCTGGAGGATCCTGGAGAGGGACTGGCCTCGGAGCCTAGAGACAGAGCCTAGCGGGAGAACATGGCAAGGGATCCTGGACTGAACCTGACTACAGAGATTGGCAGGAGAACCTGACTGGAACCTGGACACTGAACCCGACTGGAGAGCCTGGACAGAACCTGGCTGGAGAAGTCCCTGTGTCATTCCTTCTTCGCCGACTCCGTCCACACCTTTGGGGACCCCTGGACCCGCTGGGGCTGGACCCCGGCAGGGTAGAGAGGCAGTTAGGCCTGAAACAGAGATCTTCACAGAGGAGAGGGCTGTGATGAGGTGTTGGTAGGTAACTGCAGTCAGGCTAAGATGGGGATGCACTGTGTTGTTGGATGACATGGGCTTCAAACAAGCAATGGCCATTTAGAAAGGAGAGGTTCATGTGATTTATGAGTGCATCAGGGGGAGAAAGAAGCATGGCTAATTTGAGGGTCTGGGGTAACTTGCCCAGTAGCAACAAGTAAATGTGAAGAGGGGAATTTGCACAGGTGTGCCCAGCCTCAAAGCTGTGCCTTTAAGAATTATAGCATTCATCATGTCCTTTGTCTCCACTGTTTCCTTTTTTGTTGTTGTTAATCCTCACCTGAGGATATTGTTCCATTAATTTTTTTAGACAGAGTAGAAGGGATGGAGGGAGGGAGGGAGACTAGGGAGGGAGAGAAACATCAATGTGAGAGAGACACATTGATTGGTTGCCTCCCACATGCATTAAAACCAGGGCCAGGGATTGAACTAGCAACCCAGGTATGTGCCCTTGACTAGGAATCAAACCCAGGACTCTTCTCATGCATGGGCTGATGCTCTAACCATTTAGCATGTAGGATGGGGCATGATTATTTCCTTTTAAATGAACGCCACACAATTAGGTCCCCAAGGGAGCTTCATAAACATGTAAACTGAATATTTTAATAGACAGCAACACAGAATAACTATCTTAGAAACAATTCATTCACTAAAGAAAATGTTACATAAACTGCTAACTTCAGAAGCCAGAGTCTTCTTATAATGAAATGATCTTATTGAATTAGACAATGACTATTTTGTACTTATATTGAGTATCATATCACCAGGAATTCAATGTTTTCTACCACATGCTCATCCCTGTTTATCAAAATAACAGTTCCTTTTTTAATATAAAAATATTATAGACAGGATAAGTAGGTAGCTAGTTTTAAGACCATGCTAAACATAGTTACAAGTTCTGCTGGAGTGTTGTAAATGGTAAAACCAGAACACAAGTCAATTGACAGTAGAATAACTTAAAAAAATCATCCAATATGGTAATTTAGATTATAGCTTGCCAATTGCTAAGCTTCTGTAAAACCTTGGGAGAAAATTTAAATATGTACCCCCATCCTGATAACAGCACCTTGTTAAATCCCTAACATCAAATAATATCACTTGAAGTCTGTCAAGTTATGTTTGAACATAAAAAACTCTATGCAGGTATCTTAATATTTAAAACTTTGCAAACTTTTCATTCAAATTAATTTGTCTGATTATCCAGTGCCACAATAAATACATTAATCTATAACAAATTATTATAACACTAGAGGCCCAGTGCATGAAAATTCGTGCACTCAGGTGGATCCCTCAACCCAGCCTGCACCCTCTCACAGTGCAGGATGCCTCAGGGGATGTCCGACTGACAGCTTAGGCCTGCTCTCCAGGGGATTGGGCCTAAGCTGGCAGTCAGACATCCCTTTGGCAGCCCATGAACCCTCGGGGGATGTCTGACTAAGGGAACAGGCCTAAGCTGTTAATCGAATACCCTTAGCGCTGCCATAGAGGCGGGAGAGGCTCCTGCCATCACCGCTGCGCTGGCCAGCCATGAGCTGACTTCTGGCTGAGTGGTGCTCCCCGTGTGGAAATGCACTGACCACCAGGGGGCAGTTCCTGTGTGAGTGTCTGCCCCCTGGTGATCAGTGCGTATCATAGCGACCAGTCGTTCTGCAGTTAGGGTCAATTTGCATATTACCCTTTTATTATATAGGATAGTAACTATACAATACAAAAACTAAATTAACCAAACTGCAAAAAACTTTCAATTGTCAGTTGAAAATGACATTTAGAAGTATGCTGGAATATATAAATATATGCAGTTAAGAGCATATAAAACAAATATGAGACTTATGTCACATCTACAGTCAGTTATGTGCATCTGTATCCCTAGGTAGCCATCCATGTCTTCCTTTCCATTTGAAATCTTACTTAACTACCTGGAAGTATGGAAAATACATCAAGTTTTATCTCAAATGTCATGTCTTCTCTGAAGTACTTTTCATTCCAACTAGTAGACCCAATTACTCTGTGATTGCAGAGTGCCCAGCATTCTTTCCAAGGGCATTCTACATTGCTGCTGCACAATGACCTCTGGGTAGAGGCATTAAACAGTCTCTCTGTTCTGATCTACCTAACAGTGAATTCCTCATTCTCACCAGGAAGAGGAAGAAAGGGAGGAAGGGAGGAAGGAAGGAAGGGAGAGAGGGAGGAGGAAGAAAGGGAGGAAGGGAGGAAGGAAGGAAGGGAGAGAGGGAAGAGGAAGAAAGGGAGGAAGGGAGGAAGGAAGGGAGAGGTGAGCAGGAAGGAAAGAGAATGGAAATAGTATTTCTAATCCAAAAGTAAAACATGTAATCTCTATTTTCTCCTACTCTGAAAGAGAACTAAAAGTTTTATATTTTATAGTTCAGGCAGTTAATATTAATAATGTTTCAAGCACTCAAACCCAATCAAGTTAGAGGTATTCACAGGACGGGATGGAGTGGGCAGTGTCACTGTACAAGGAGAATTAGCATATATTTCTTCTCAAGATTCATACAGAGGAACTTGATTTTTTTTAAAAATATATTTTATTGATTTTTTACAGAGAAGAAGGGAGAGGGATAGAGAGCCAGAAACATCGATGAGAGAGATCGACCAGCTGCCTCCTGCACGCCCCCCAGTGGGGACGTGCCCGCAACCAAGGCACATGCTCCCGACTGGAATCGAACCTGGGACCCTTGAGTCCGCAGGCCGGCGCTCTATCCACTGAGCCAAACCGGTTCGGCTGAACTTGATTTTTTTAAAGAGAGTGCAAAGAAGGGAGGGGAGAGAGAGAGAGAGAGAGAGAGAGAGAGAGAGAGAGAGAGAGAGAGAGAGAGATCAATTGGTTGCCTCCCATACAGGCCCCGAAAGGGGTTGGGGATTGAACCTGCAACCCCAGTTTTTTAATTTCCTCACTGATTCTATTTTAAATTTTTGATTCTTTTGTGTGTTTTTTGTTTGTTTTGTTTTTAGTGAGTTCTTTTTAAGCCATGTCATACATGTCCTGTACTGATACTGCGGGATGCAGTGCAGTACAGGCAGGGGTTTCCTATCAGCAGGGCTGCCCTGTGCTCCATCGCCTGGGCCACACAGCTCCACCTGCAGGGCCTTGTTCCCGGGCCCGCGGCCTGCCCCCCGTTTCCTGCAGGTGTGAGTAATAGCCGCTGGATCAGCCTCCCCGTTTTCCTAATGTGTCCCATGTTCAGGACCCACTCCTCCTCCGGCATTTGGCTGAAGTTGTTTCTCCACCAAGGCCGCCTGCGGGGCTCTCCCTCCTCCGCCCACCTGTTTCAGCACCTGGGCCTCCTGACACTTCTTTCCGAGGCGCCCCCGTTTTTTTCTGGATTCCTTACAGGGACATGTGTTTCTTCTTTGGCGAAGCTGGAGTTCGTGGGGCTTCTGGGATGGGAGATGGTGGCTTTCAGATCAGCTCAAAAGCCTGGCGAGAGGCACGTTTGTGGATGGATTTCACTTCCTGTCGTCACAGGTGTAGATGTTGCTGCTGCCTGGTTGCGGGTAAAAGCGGAGCAAATGGGGATCCGCTCCCTCACTTTGTCCTTGGTAGGTCTTTGCTGCGTTCGCCATTGTAGGGGTGCGCACGTGCTGAGGGGGGCCTAGGGTCAGCCAAGCAGCGGAGAGAGCCAGAGAGGAGGCTCTTGGGAAGTCTTGCTAACGTGACACCCTCAAGACCAGCTCCTGCAACACCAGTTTGCGACCAAGTCTCAGAAGGTTTATGGTTCTCACTTCTAGCCTAGCCCATTACTTGTGTCCTCAAAGTGTTTTCTCTGTCCTTCCCTCCTCCTTCTCTTCTTCTTCTAATCCAGCATTGGACGATAAAATGTATTTGTTAAAATTTCTCCTAAGATCCAGTTTCTCTTAACTGGCTTGCTTTATATTTAGGGAAAATAGTTTAATCTATCAAAAAAATAATGATCAATGGAAAAAATGTTAGCATATGCTTGCTAATAAGCCCTAAACAGTAGTGAGAATTTTGCTTATATTTTGAAATAAAAAAGAAGCGAAGGAGGGGGGGAACAGAAGATAAGAAAAATTGAAGCTTAATCTTCAAATATTTAATAGAAAGTTGATATCCTATTTTTTGTTCCACCACCCAGATTTAGAAAAATAAATGAAATTTAACAATGCATGCAATTTTTATAGCCAACATAACTTTCTTCTTCGATTAATGTTTGTTACTATTATGAGAATGGGAAATATGCCCCATACCTTTATATATACAGTTTGCTTAGTAAATAATTTTAAAATAAATATATGAATTTAATTAATTTGAAACCTAAAATCAGGAACATGTGAAGTGAAAAATGTACACATATGTACAAGAACACATACACAATCCAAGGCACTATGTTCAAAATAGCTTATTTGAAGTCCCTAGGCTTACAGTTGTGTGGGTGTGTGCGTGTGTGGCATTTCTATGTTTATAAAGCTATTATTTTTATACTAGAGGCCCGGTGCACAAAAATCATGCACCGGGGGGTGGGTGGTGGGGGGTCCCTCAGCCCAACCTGTGCCCTTTCACAGTCTGTGAGCCCTCGGGGAGTGTCGAACTGCAGCAGAGTCAGGAGAAGCTCCTGCCACCACCACTGTGCTTGCCAGCCATGAGCCCTGTGGGAGCACAATGACCACCAGGGGGCAGCTCCTGCGTTGAGCAGAATCAGGTTGAAATCAGTTCTCCAACATCCCCTGAGGGGTCCTGGATCGCGAGAGGGTGCAGGCCAGGCTGAGGGATCCCACCAGTACACAATCACCAGGCCAGGGAGGGATGCAGGAGGTTGGCCAGCAGGGCAGGGAGCACAGGAGGGCTCCAGGGCATGCCCGGCCCACCTCGCTCAGTCCGGACCCCAGCAGCAAACTAACCTACCAGTCAGAGCGTCTGTCCCATGATGGTCAGTGCATGTCATGGCAACTGGTCAACCGGTCGACTGTCTGCCCCCTAATGGCCAGTGCACATCATAGCAAGCAGTTGAGTGGCCTTAGCATATCATTAGCATATTACACTTCAATTGGTTGAATGGAGGACCAGAAGACCGGACACTTAGCATATTAAGCTTTTATTATATAGGATAACCACTTCAATAGAGAATTAGAGGCATACCATGTATTAGCAGCCTCCACAGTCAAACTGCTCCAAAATAATGATCTGTTAAAATAATTGTAGAGCTTACATAGAATAATTGACATCTTATATGCTCACAATTGACTGGCCTTGCGCTCCACCACCCTTTCACTTTCCAGCATAAATAGCTGGGGAGGTGTGACAAGCAAATATGCCTTCAGTAACCAAATTACCAAAGTAAAACCTTGAACTTAACAACCTCAAGGACACCCAACTGAGCATTCTGCAGAATGAAACTTGAATGGCCCTTGAATCAATCACAACAGGTTATGCTTGGTAATGAAAACCTAAAACTCTCAATGACTTAAAATAACAAAGATTTATTTTTCAACTATGTCACAATAGGGATAGCATATTATACATCAGAATAATAAACACTACATTAAAGCATAATACCAAGGATTGTAAAGGATGTGAGGAAAAAGAAACCTCATACACCAGTCTCAGGAGCATAAGTAGTTACAGTCATCTTGGAAAGCAATCTTGCGTTTTCTATTGCAGTTAAATGTGTGTTCGCTCTGTGCTTCAGTAATTCCACTTCAGGTATATAACCCAGAGAAAGTCTCTCAAGGCCTATAAAAATCTGCACATTATTCTGAGTAATAGTACGGGAATTATAGTTATACTATAATACTCTTTATATAAATTAAATTATTTATCCCACAAATACTCCATATATTTAACAAGATTACACATATATTAAAGTACCCAGATGAAACACATTGCATAGTTCTTACAGAGCAATGAGGAATAGGAGTGGTGATGAAAGGTGAGAATATTTAAATATAAAATGTCCTCTGCTAAACTAATGATTGCAAAAAAAAAACAGTGCTATAATATGAGGAATATAATTTACTAAATTATTTCCTGTCATCAAATCAGAATTTTTAAAAAGGTTAGGGAATCAAAATAATTTCTAAAGATATTTATTTTTGTTTTAATCATCTTTGATCCATATACAACCAAGTCTACAGGAAAAAATTTATTTCTGGATATGACCATCACTGGCCAATATATTCTCTGCACCCAGGGCATTCATCTTTCTATTTAATAGTTAGCAATTTAATTTTTACTTCCTACTAGTCACCTGGACATAAAACTGTTGTTTTCCCCTTATATAGAGAGATACTATAATCCAAGAAAAAATGATAAAGTGATAAAATAATAATAAAACATTATAAAACTAAAATGTATAATAAATGATAAAATATCAGGTTGGGGTGGGTGAGAGACAAATACAGAGATTAGAATTTGAGAAAATTATGTCAGTGGTTGCACTGAAGATGTTTCTGCATCCAAGTACATGGAACCCATCTTCATGGCTTCTAATTTAGCCGCTTATCCACTCATCCATTCATCCATCCAACCATCCATCCATGTAATAATATTAACTGATGTCTTATTAGGTCCTGGGCAAAAGTGTCTTAGGTCATAATGTTTAAGTAATACCTCAGATGGCCAATGAAGCTGTTGGTCTAGCCTTGTTGTTGGTATTTGGAAATGACCACTGCATTGAGATTGTAAACAAGGCAGCTGGACTCACTATTTCTCTCTGATTAGACAAACAGTAGAAGGCTGGATAGAGCTAAATATTTCCTTATGCTGAAAGGAAATATTTCCTATAGGAGACAAATTTTATCATAAGTCTGTGAGAAGATCAGATGAGACAAGTACAAATGAAAATAACTCTGAATCAACATTTCCTTCTCTTGGTTCTTTGAAATTAACTTGTATTCAGAGAGATTTGCTATTGAAAGTTCATTTGTAGATTCTACCAACAGATACATTTTATTAAATATCTAATTGAGCCATTTCTTTGAGTTTGAAAGAGGTTTGATTTTGCAATAACAATAATCAGCTTATATTTGGAATGTGAGAACAAAGAAATTTAGATAAATGAATATTGACAAATGTTTGAAAGAAGAATAATGAATTGCTATTACAGATCCTTGTCCCCAAAAGTAAAAGGAAGAATGTCCAGGTTTTTTGTTTAGCAAAATGGAGAAAATAATTGCATCTTTGGCTGAGGTTTTTGGAATTGCTATGAGTAGTCTCAAAAATATGCTGTTTAGCCCTCCCCGGTGGGCCTCAGATGGCTGAGTGTTGTCCTGTGTACCCAAAGATCTCTGGTTCAATTCCCAGTCAGGATACAGGCCAGGTTGCCTATTCAGTCTCCAATTGTGGCCTGTATGAGAGATAATGAATCAATGTTTCTTTTTAACATAGCTGTTTCCCTCTCTCTCTCCCTCTCCCTTCTTCTCTCTCTCAAGTCAATAAAGACATATTAAAAAAAGAAAGAAACATATGCTATTTAAATTTCTTTAAATGTAGAACTTTCCTTTAGAAAGAAAGGAGGAAATATGTGGGGATAGAGGAATTCTATGTCTAATATTGTGGTTTTAGTTGAATTAATTTAGTTACCACTATGATTGAATGTTCTTTTAATACACACACACACACACACACACACACACACACACACTAGAGGCCTGGTGCATGAAATTCATGCAGGAGGAGGGGACGCGGGGGGGGGGGGGGCGGTGGTCCCTCAGCCCGGCCTACACCCTCTCCAATCCAGGACCCCTTAGGGGATGTCTGACTGCCTCTCGCAATCTGGGACCGCTAGTTCCTAACCACTTGCCTGCCTGCCTGCCTGATTGCCCCTAGCCCCTCTGCCTGTCTGCCTGATGGCTTCTAATCACCTCTGCCTGCCTGCCTGGTCACTCCTAACTGCTCTCCTACTGGCCTGATTGCCCCTAACTGCTCCTGTGCTGCCCTGATTGCCCCTAACCACCTCTGCTGAGCCCCGCACCCGGGACCCAGGTTTCCCTCTGGCCAGTCACAGGCACCTGGGACCCAGGCTTCCCTCCCTCTGGCCAGTCACAGGCATTCAGGACGCATGCTGGCCGCAGCTTCAGGGGACCGTGGGTGGGTGGCTTCACCTGGGCTGCACCCACTGGTGCCTGGGACCATGGGGCAGGCAGCTTGTCCCTCTCCCAAACCGCAGCCCTAGCCGCTGGTGCCTGGGACTGTGGTGTGTGTGGCTTGTCTTTCTCCCAGGCCGGGCCGCAGGCACAGGTGCAGCCGCTGGCACCCAGGACTGTAGGGCAGGCGCTTGTCACTCTCCTGGGCTGTGGGCACAGCAGCTGGCTCCCGGCACCACGGGGCGGGTGGCTTGTCCCTCTCCCGGGCCACAGCCTGGCTGGGCCCCATTCCTCTCTCCCCATTGTTGAGTGTCTGAGCTGTTATGGCGTGATGTCGTGAGGGCCTAATGACCATTTGCATATTTGCTTTATTATATAGGATACATTAAAAACAATTTACATTGCATCTCAATTATGTGCATGCGCTATGTGTATATGCTTAGGTAATCCTCAAAAACTAAAGAATTAAAAACAAACAAAAAACAATGAAACCCCTCTGGTAGCCGCTGTGCAGCATTCTTGAAACAGCTCCTGATTTACTCTTGGGAGCCCCTTCCACATTGTGTGAAGTCTCTATGGGTCGGTTATTATCTTACACCGACTTCCCTTGAGTTAAGGAAACATGCAGGTGAATAATACCATTTAGGTACACACAGCTCAGAGGCTGTATAAGACATTAGAGACACGAGGAAACAGCCATTTCACCAAGTCATTTCTGATGCAGCAGCATCATCCCCACTGTCAAGCGTCACTGATGTTAGTGCTGCAGACATGGCGTTTGTATCCAGCAGGTGCAACAGTGGTGTTTTCGGGGGATCAGTTCTGTGACATCCTTTTGGTCATCATTCATTGCTGTTTAGCTCTGCACCCCATCCTCAGGTCTACGCACAATTCCTTGGAGCTACAAAATACTTTAAAATAAATGTTATTTTTGTTTAGTCCCATATTAAATTTCAGTTGCTTTATAATAAAAATCTACAGATAAATGTAGTAAGTCTGAGCATAGTTTTCTAATTTTATGTCAGTTGTCTAGCATTTCTATGCATTTCTTCTTGACTTTTTAAAATTAGTTTCCTTATGATAGATTATAATCCACTTTGTTACACATGTAGGAAATATTTTATCTGAGTTTGTCAATATTATAACTTGGTTCATTTTCCTAATTATAAGACAAAATTCTGTAAACTACTTGCATATTTTAACTTAGACTGAAGATAATTAATATTGGCCAAATTCCTTCTCTCCTTCTTTATATGCAATTTCTTGTATTTCTTATTTTTGTTCACTATTTCATTCTTATATGTAAAAAGGACACCTTAGAATAAGAAGCAGGCAACATTGATTATTGGAGCAGACTATATTTTGCTCTTTAGCTCTGATTTATACAACTATCTTTCTAGCTTTGTATAACTATACTAGAGGCCTGGTGCATGGTTTCATGCACAGATGGGGTTCCTGGGCCTGGCCTGCAGGGGTCAGGCTGAAACCAGCTCACTGACATTTCCCGAGGGGTCCTGGATTGCGAGAGGGTGGTTCTCAGGTGACAAACCCCAGAATCGGGCTCCCTCCTCTTTGGTTCTGGGTGCGTCACCTGAGAACTGAAGCTCCCTTGCATTGAGTGTCTGCCCCCTGGTGGTCAGTGCACATCATAGCTACAGGTCGGATGGTCGAATGGTCAGATGGTAGCTTAGGCATATATATATATATATATATATATATATATATATATATATATATATATATTCTCCCAGGAGAATCACTTTCATATCATCTCCCCCACTGGGTTATTGAGAATGCCTGATATTTACATGGGTGCTTTAGAAATTATTTTCACATATTTTTGGTTTTCTTAGCATCATAATGGTTTTATGATATAGTCAAGGATAGTATGATTACATTAACTTTGAGACTAATAATGAAAAGTTTTGAGAAAAAAAACTAAAGTGTATTTGGTTTGGAAATAAATGTTAGGATCTTAGTTTTTTATAATGGTATTCTTTGTGTTGAATTCCTAGAAGGCAGGAATTATATGTATTTTATAGATATTAAAATGATGTTAAACCTATCACAAGATAACTACCTTCATTAATTTCTACCATTGTCAGCCCTAGCTGGTTTGGCTCAGTTGATAGAGCATTGGCCTGTGGACTACAGGACCCTGTGTTTGATTCCCGGTCAGGGCACATGCCTGGGTTGCAGGCTCAGGTTCCCAGTGTGGGGCTTGCAGGAGGCAGCCAATCAATGAGTCTCTCTCATCGTTGACATTTCTATCTCTCTCTCCCTCTCTCTTCCTCTCTGAAATCAATAAAAATATATTTAAAAAAATTCTACCATTGTCTTCTATCACTTCTTTTTACTTTTTTGAGAAACTGGGTCCAGGTATCTTGAAACAGTATCCTTTTTTATGTTTGAAATGATTTCAACTCACAGAGAACTTCCAGTTACCTCCTATTTTTATGAGACATTTGGTACAGTTTCTGACATCATGTGTCATTACCCCTACTATGTGCATGTGTAGTTCTTTCAAAGACACTGTCCTACATCAGTGATGGCGAACCTTTTGAGCTCGGCGTGTCAGCATTTTGAAAAACCCTAACTTAACTCTGATGCCATGTCACATATAAAAATTTTTTGATATTTGCAACCATAGTAAAACAAAGACTTATATCTTTGATATTTATTTTATCTATTTAAAGGGCATTTAACAAAGAAAAATCAACCAAAAAAATGAGTTCATGTGTCACCTCTGACACGCGTGTCATAGGTTCACCATCACTGTCCTACATGTTCAATTGTAACAGTCAAAATTGGGAAATTAACAATAACAAGTTATTACTCTCTACTTATAAGCTCCTGTTCAGTGTTCTCCAATTGTCCCTCTAATGCAGTGGTACTCAACCTTTCTAATGCTGCAACCCTTTAATACAGTTCCTCATGTTGTGGTGACCCCCAATTTCATTGTTACAAATTGAACATAATTAAAGCATAGTGATTAATCACAAAAACAATATGTAATTATATATGTGTTTTCTGATGGTCTTAGGCAACCCCTGTGAAAGGGTTGCTCGACCCCCAAAGGGGTCGCGACCCACAGGTTGAGAACCGCTACTCTAATGTCTTCATAGCAAAATATCTTATCCAGACTCCAGTTTACATTGAATTATAGGATCCCTTTGGTCACCTTTGATTTGGAAGAATTTTTCAGTTTACTTGACTTTCATAACTGTGAAACTTTTGAGGATTACAGGCAATATGGTTTGTAACATGTTATTCAATTTGCGTTTGTTTGATGTTTCCTTAGAATCACATTCAAAGTTTGTCTCTTTGTCAGGAATAGTATAGACATAATGGTGTGTTGTTCTCATCACCCTATCTGATGGGGTAAAATTTTTTTTTTTTTTTATCTTTGTGGATGCTCTATTCTTTTTTTTTTTTTTTTATTGCTTAAAGTATTACAAAGGGTATTACATATGTATCCATTTTATCCCCCCGTCCTAGACAGTCCCCTAGCCTCCCCTATCACCCAGTGTCTTATGTCCATTGGTTATGCTTATATGCATGCATACAAGTCCTTTAGTTGATCTCTTACCCCCCTACCTCCTGCCCCCCAACCCTCCCTGGCCTTCCCGCTGCAGCTCGACAATCTGTTTGAGGCAGCTCTGCCTCTGTATCTATTATTGTTCAAAAGTTTATAATGGTCTCTATTGTCCACGAATGAGTGAGATCATGTGGTATTTTTCCTTTATTGACTGGCTTATTTCACTTAGCATAATGCTCTCCAGTTCCATCCATGACGTTGCAAATGGTAAGAGTTCCTTCCTTTTTAGAGCAGCATAGTATTCCATCGTGTAGATGTACCACAGTTTTCTAATCCATTCATCTACTGATGGGCACTTAGGCTGTTTCCAGATCTTAGCTATGGTGAATTGTGCTGCTATGAACATAGGGGTGCATATATCCTTTCTGATTGGTGTTTCTGGTTTCTTGGGATATATTCCTAGAAGTGGGATCACAGGGTCAAATGGGAGTTCCATTTTCAGTTTTTTAAGGAAACTCCATACTGTCTTCCATAGTGGCTGCACCAGTCTGCATTCCCACCAGCAGTGCACAAGTGTTCCTTTTTCTCCACATCCTCTCCAGCACTTGTCGTTTGTTGATTTGTTGATGATAGCCAGTCTGACAGGTGTGAGATGGTACCTCATTGCTGTTTTGATTTGCATCTCTCGGATGATTAGTGACTTTGAGCATGTTTTCATATGTCTCTTGGCTTTCTGGATGTCCTCTTTTGAAAGGTGTCTATTTAGGTCCTTTGCCCATTTTTTGATTAGATTGTTTATCTTTCTTTTGTTAAGTTGTATGAGTTCCCTATAAATTTTGGAGATTAGGCCCTTATCAGATATGTCATTGGCAAATATGTTTTCCCACACAGTGGGTTTTCTCGTTGTTTTGTTGATGGTTTCTTTTGCTGTGCAGAAGCTTTTTATTTTGATGTAGTCCCATTTGTTCATTTTTTCTTTAGTTTCAAGTGCCCTAGGAGCTGTATCAGTGAAGAAATTGCTTCGGCATATGTCTGAGATTTTCTTGCCTTTGGATTCTTCTAGAATTTTTATGGTATCCTGTCGTACATTTAAGTCCTTTATCCATTTTGAGTTTATTTTTGTGTATGGTGTAAGTTGGTGGTCTAGTTTCATTTTCTTGCATATATCTGTCCAATTTTCCCAACACCATTTATTGAAGAGACTATCTTGGCTCCATTGTATGTTCTTGCCTCCTTTGTCAAATATTAATTGAGCATATTGGTTCGGGCCGATTTCTGGGCTCTCTATTCTATTCCATTGATCTATATGCCTATTCTTGTGCCAGTACCAGGCAGTTTTGAGAACAGTGGCTTTGTAATACAACTTGATATCTGGTATTGAGATCCCACCTACTTTGTTCTTTTTCAGGATTGCTGCAGCTATTCGGGGTCTTTTTTTAGTCCAGATGAATTTTTGGAAAGTTCGTTCTAGATCTCTGAAGTATGCTGTTGGTACTTTAATGGGAAGTGCGTTGAATTTATAGATTGTTTTGGGTAGTATGGACATTTTGATGATGTTGATTCTACCAATCCATGAACACGGTATGTTCTTCCATCTGTTTATGTCTTCCTCTATGTCTTTTTTCAACGTCCTGTAGTTTTCTGAGTAGAGGTCTTTTACCTCTTTAGTTAAGTTTATTCCTAGGTAGCTTAGTTTTTTCGGTGCAATGGTAAACGGGATTGTTTTTATAATCTCTCTTTCTGAAAGTTCACTATTGGTGTATAGAAATGCCTCAGATTTCTTGGGGTTAATTTTGTATCCTGCTACATTGCCAAATTCATGTATTAAGTCTAGTAGCTTTTTGATGGAATCTCTAGGGTTTTGTATGTATAATATCATGATGGGGTAAAATTTTGATTTGTCTATTACATAGCTCTTGATTAAGGTAATATCTGATAGGAGTCATCATTGTAAAGGCATTTTGGTTTTATTTTATAATTAAGGATTATTTGGTAGATAAGTACTTTCAGATTATATAAATACAGGATGGAGCAAAAGTAGGTTTCCAATTGTGAGTATGCAAAACACAGCGTTTATTCTTGTGTTATTATTTATTAATTTTTGTATGATTTTCCATGTGAACAACTGTAAACCTTCGTTTGCCCTACCCTGTGTTCTCCTCTCATCAAACTTTTAAATGATTCATTTATTCTTTTACATCAGTATGGACTCATGGATTTATATTTTATGCAAAGAATATAAACTTTTATTATCATTATTTACTTTGATGCTTAAATCAGACAGTGTGATCAGCTCTAAGCTGGCTTATTTGTCCTTTTCGTGTCTTCATTATTGTTTGAATAAGTCTTAGCTTTCTGGCACAGTTGTAAGTGCCAGGTGCAACTCGTACTTTAACATCCGTTTTTCTAATAAACCTTAGTTTCTTCTAGTGGAACATGGTAATTATAAAACAGGACCTTGTTGGGAGAATTTCCTGTTGCTAATGGGGTGTTGCAGTTAGACAATCTCTTATTGGACAGAGCGAGTGTATAATGTATGCATTATGTATATATGTTAGTCTATGTATATGTTTATGTGTATACATACACATTTGCATCTATGTATCTGTCTGTTTATCTATTTTTCTATTCAATGCTATGAGCTTACACTGGTATTTACAAATCCAATCCAATCACTCAATTTTTATTTTCTCCCTTTTCATATTGGTAACTCCTGATTCTTATAGAGAAATATATATGGTCCCCACTATTACACACACACACACACACACACACACACACACACACACACACACACACACCCTTACACACACTCAATCCCTTTATATGAAACTGACTTCTCTTTGCTATTACCAACCTCCCCCGCTCCACAAACAGACATGCTTCTGAGCGCACTTGGATATGGACACGCTGTGCTGGGCCGTCCCCATCCAAGAACCCCCTACCTCATGCCACTCAAATTAACACTCTTCCGTGGACATCCCCAATATGAATTCCCTCTCTCCAGAGTCAGGCTCTGACATCCTGCATCAGGTTAGCATCACATCTCACTCCCACCATGTGCAAGTCGAACTTAAGAGTTATTGTACTAAATGTTCAAGAAGAGAAGGAAAGGAAAGAGGAGGGAGAAAGAAGACAAAAGGAACATTCGTTATGTCTTAAAATTACAAATGACAGCAGTATGATGAACATTACCTTGGTAATAGCTTATTTGATTTCCTTTGGTTTTTGTCCCCAGAACCACTGCTTCTTACAGGGTTAAATGAATCGTGCTTTAGAACGCTCATTTTTCAGGTTTGGGTGTGAATAGATACAATTATAGAGACCGAAGTTAACGACTAAGTTTTAACCTGTGTAGTGAAATCTTTTGCAGAACATGAAAGTAAGAATTATAGCTATAATAATAGTGTAATTGTTAATGTTGCTGAGAAATTAATATATAAGTATTAATGTGACACTATACATATTTCAGAGAAAAAGCTATAAGATTAAGTTAGAGCCTTAACGGCAACATAATATATCCATGCTAAAATAATAAAAATGTCACTCTGTGATAAAATTAATTTAAAAAGGTGGAAAGAACTGTTACAGCTATTAGAAAAACCTATACTGAACAAAATAAACAAGATTAAGCTCTACACATGGAGTTTTAAGCAAAAGGCTGGCTAAGGAGGGCCAAGTGAAAGATGCTTACCCAATCAAAACTGAGCAGACATCTGATCGCATTTCAAACCTCCAAATCATTCATGTGCGGTGGGATTCCAGATTTTTAAATTTTCTTTTACATCAGTTGGTCCTTGAGGAAGAAGATGCTGACTAGGAGTTAGCAGTTTAAGCAGTTTATTGGGCAATAAATCTGGTGAAAGATTAAGGGGAGAGGGGAGCTGAACTGAGCAGGACGTACCTCCCACCAACTCTGACGCCTGTGAAGGAAAAGGGAGGTGGAGAAGGACTGGACAGACTTCAGGCCAGGACACAGATCTGAAAAGGTATAAGATAACCCAGTGGGTAGTTCTCAATCAAAGATGGCCCATCAGTGAAGTCTTGTATTGCTCTATCCTGCCCACAGGGCTCAGTCATTGGCTGGAAGCTGCCCAGGAAGAATTGTTTTAAGCTTATAAATTGCAGCTTATTTTGAATATCTGAAAGTGAAGCTGATCAGCGAATTGCATTTCGTTCAGTTAATCACAAAGGTGTTTTTTGTTTTGTTTTGTTTTCCTTGAAAGGCTATCCAAGCGTTGCATTGCTGTCACTGCCACAGGTGGATAATTTTATTTAGGCACAAACTTTTAAAATTTATCAATTTATCTATGTGGTAATTTACTCCTTTGATTCATACAGTGTATATCAAATGTCAAGCCTTCAGGATATTATGCTGAATATGAAGTATTTATTTTTTCAAGGAGCTTAAAATCTAATTGTAGGGAAAATAATAGTAAAAAAGCAATTAGAATAGATTAGTGCAGATGTTATAATAAGGTTATATGTAGGGAATTCTGTCAGAACAAGGATTGAATCCCTAACCCAGTCTTCGGGGACTCGTAATTCTCTCTAGAGTAAGAATAGATAAATTTCAGACTGCCCTATGAAAACAAATTTCAGTAATACTCAAGTCTGTCTACTTATCATCTATCTGTCTCTGTCTAAATTTGTGTAAGCCACTTGAAGAAAGAGCCTAGAATGAATTGTGTATATTTTATGGAAAGAACCTCGAAAAACAACTGATATAAACAATAAATTGCTAAAAAAAAAAAAAAAAAGACACACTTACTTTTGCAGAATATTTATAGGACAAAAATACATTCAGGAAAATGGATTTTAGACTGTATTTCTTCTAATGCTCATGCATTTTCCAAGACTTTTACATTTTTGTCAGTTTGTTAACTTTAGGGAGAATCATGTAATATATGCCAACCCTTTAATTCCGTCCTCCCTCTCTCCCTTCTTTGTGTCCAACCATCTTTCCTTCCATTTCTGTTTTTAAATTCATCAATATCCATTTATAATAAAAAGGAATAAAGAAATAATGTAAATTAACCTATCAAGCAACTAATCTACAATGTGGTCACAATGAGATTAATTCTGTTAATAGCTTGGTGTATCTTTTTACACACATTTTACATATATTTTATAAGTTACTAATAGTGAAAAGTCATGGTAAAATGTTTATATTTTCTATAGACAGATGTATCATTTAATAACATATTATGCACTTTTTTTTACTATCATTCATGTATTAAATGCAGAGAGTTCCTACTATGTGTCAGGAACTATTGTCAGCACTTTATATATAAGAGATTTAAAAAACTCTTCTTTTTTGGCACTTACACAACAACTGGATGAATGATGTAACATGTTTCATGATTCATAAATTAAGTATATATTTAACCAGTCATAAGTGCTATGAAAATAAAATAAGATAATTGGATCAGAGTTGTGGGAAAATTAAAATAGACTTAACCAAGAAGGTAACAAGTATAGGAGTTGAGCCGACTAGCCATGCAAGTAACTAAAGCAAAGTGTTTAAGGTAGGGGTGAACCCAAAGTGTCTGCCCTTTATTTCCTTTATTCCTTCACTTTTCTTTTATCAAAAAACTAGAGATGCAATGCACGAAAATCGTGCAAGAGTAGGCCTTCCTTCCCTCGGCTGTTGGCATCAGCTTCCCTCTGGCACCCAGGACCCAGGCTTCCCTTGCAGCCCCGACTTCGTCCAAAAGGTCTTTTGAAAGGGCATCTGGTTTAATTAACATATTACACTTTTATTATTATAGATAAGAGACAGACAGATGCATGTACTTGGAATCTACAACAAGTGAAATATATGGACTTTTATTTGTGATGGGTAGCTCTTTTTAGTTCCATATATTTTCTGAGTATCTCTTATCTCTGAATCCTGATTTATGAATTGTGAGTCATACTTTTTGAGGAAGATTGGTGAATATGAAACTATAATAGAACTAAAATTTACCTTTCAGTCACCATCATTTTAAATGGGAATGTAAGTGTTTCTCTAAGAAATCTTTTCTGTTATGTTGTGATATTTAAACAGTTGTTGAAATTGGTGCTAGAGAACTAGTGATGCAGATTTCATTTGTGCTTCTAGCAAAAAGCAATACATTATACACTCAGACAGGAATTTAGCTTTAATCAAGGCTTAAACTGAACTGTCTCCATAACCCGAGACCAGAGGTCCCCAAGCACTATCTGAACATCTTTGTTTTTTTTAATTTATCTTTATTGTTGAAAGTATTACAGATGTCCTCCTTTTTCCCCTCATTGGCCCATCCACCCCGCACTTGCACCTGCCCTCCTCCAGGCCCACCACACTATTGTCTGCGTTCATGAGTTATGCAGATATAAGTTCTTTGATTAATCTCCTCCCACTCTCCCCCCCCCCAACCCCAGTTTCCTCTGAGATTCCTCAGTCTGTTCATGGTTCCACGTTACTGGATCTATTTTCTTCGTCAGTTTATTTTGTTCATTAGATTCCACATATAAGTGAGATTATGTGATACTTGTTTTTCTCTGACTGGCTTATTTCGCTTAGCAAAATGCTCTCCAGGTCCCTACATGCTGTCTCAAAGGGTAAGAGATCCTTCTTGTTTACAGCTGATGGTATTCCATTGAAATATACCAGATCTTTTTTATCCACTCATCTACTGATGGGCATTTGGACTGTTTCCAAATCTTAGCTATGTAAATAGAGCTGCAATGAACATAGGGCTGCATAGATGCTTTCTAATTGGTGTTTTGAGATTCTTATGATATATTCTTAGAAGTGGAATCACTGGGTCAAATGGAAGACCCATTTTTAATTTTTTTAGGGAACTCCATACTGTTTTCCATAGTAGCTACATAAAAATAAAAAGCTTCTGCACAACAAAAGAAACCATTAACAAAATGAAAAGGGAGACCACTGTCTGGGAGAACATATTTGCCAATGATACATCTGACAAGGGGTTAATTTCCAAAATATATTTAAAAACTCATACAAATTAACAAAAGGAAGACAAACAATCCAATTGAAAAATGGGCAAAGGACCCAAATAGACACTTCTCTAAAGAGGACATACAGATGGCCATGAGACACTAATCAACAGAGAGATGCAAATTAAAATGATAATGAGGTATCACCTCACACCTGCTAAAGTGGCTACCATCAATAAATCAACAAATGATAAGTGCTGAGGAGGATGTGGAGAAAAGGGAACCCTAGTGCACTGCTGGTGGGAATGCACACTAGTGCAGCCACTGTGGAGAACAGTATGGAGTTTCTTTTTTTTTTAAGTAAATCCTTACACAGAGCAGAAATAAATGTCACTGATGTCTCCAACCATTTATGAGATAAATTCTACTTTTATTTTAAATTTTAGCATAAAATCCCCAGTAAAGTGTTTTTTAATTTTTCGGAATTTTCAACCTCCATTGTATTCATACTAATTATTAACCATAATTTTGGATTTATGACTTGAACATTAATGTCTTTTCACTGTACACCGCTTAACATAAATATGTTGAAATTAATGAAATTTGGATGGCAAATTTCTTTAGTTTCCAGTGCTACATGTTTTCTTTTTTTAATTTCCACTGTATCTTTGGTTCCTTCTATTGATTCCTCTAGGAGTGTTGTGATATACATCTGCTTGAAGCATCATCTTACCCTGAAGTCAGGCCTTCAAACATTTTTTAAATGAGTATTCACTATAACAAATTTTATATGATCACATGGTCTGGGCTTTTAAATCATTTCATCAAACAATGATATTAGTCAAAATATTGGTGTTACCTGGTATTAACAGAACGATAATTAATTTCAAGATATTAGATGGCTCATAGTATATCCAGGAAAACCAAAATCAGATTTGAATGTTTATAGCCAGGAGCAAAATCCAGCTCACACCAGCCCCTTGTAGCATGGATAGCGCAGCCTCTTATCATGGACACCACAGCTGACAACACAGATGAATGGCATGGACCACACCATTAGTACCTCTTTCACGTTACCTCTGAAGCCAGACATTTGCTCTACTCTAGAACCTTTACCCGGATATAGGGTCTACATCCATTTTCCTCAGGCTGCCTCTGCTACAGGATTTGGGGGATTTCATCTGATTGGGATAAGCAGGGTCAGATTCTGGCTCCTATTTATTAGAATCAAGTTCACAATATAACAAACTCCCTACAGACGGCAAGGCTATGGAAAAGATGCTGGGCGGCCCCCATATGCAACTAATATTCATTACACTTTTAAATGAGCATTGAGATAATTGATCAGATGCTCAAACCTCAGAGGGAAGGTAGGAGAGGGTGGGGGTAAGGGGGAGAGATCAACCAAAGGACTTGTATGCATGCATATAAGCCTAACCAATGGACACAGACACCAGGGGGGTGAGGGCATGAGTGAGAGGGGTTTGGGGGCAATGGAGGGATAAGGACACATATGTAATACCTTAATCAATAAAGAAAAAAAGTAAAATAAATAAATAAGCATTGATATTCCAATGTTATGAGTTGAAGAGTAAAACTCACTTGATTGTCATAATTCTGCTTGCCAGAAAAATTAATCCTTTTTGTATGTGATAATTCTTATAACATTTCACATTACCCCCTTATAGACCTTTAAGCTATATTGAGTTTCCTGGGCAAGAAGCAAGCAAAGAAATTGCTGAGATGGTTTATAAGGGGTGTATCAATAGCATACTGTATTAAAAGTAGCTATTAAAATTGTGATTACAAAGTTAAAGAAAGCTATTAAATAAAAATTAAACCATTTAATGTAAAACTTGCCATATCCTTAATGACAAATATATTAAAACAATAACAGACAGTTAAAAAAAATACCATTATGCAGAACAATTTTCTAGAAAATGATTCCCATTTGAATCTAAGTGTGAATTCTCTCTCTCTCTCTCTCTCTCTCTCTCTCTCTCTCTCTCTCTCACACACACACACACACACACACACACACACACACACACACACACACAATAGCTTTGCTGGGTATAGTAATCTTGGTTGTACTTTTCATCATTTTAAATATTTCTTGCCAATTCTTCTAGCTTGCAAAATTTATGTGGAGAAATTAGCTGACAGTCCTATGGGAGCTCCCTTGTAAGTGACTAATTGCGTTTTTTATTGTTGCTTTTATGATTTTCTCTTTGTCTTTAACTTTTGGCATTTTAATTATGATGTCTTGGTGTGGGCCTCTTTCGGTTCATCTTCTTTGGGACTCTGAACTTCCTAGACTTGTATGTCTATTTCCTTCACCAGGTTAAGGAAGTGTTCTGTCTTTTTTTCAAATAGGTTTTTAATTTCTTGCTCTCTCTTCTCCTTCCAGTACCCACATGATTCAACTGTTAGTATGCTTGAAGTTGTACCAGAGGCTACTAATACTATCCTTTTTTTGGATTATTATTTCTTTTTGCTGCTCTGGTTGGGTGTTTTTTGCTTTCTTATATTTCAAATCACTGATTAGATTCTCGTCTTCATCTACTGTACTGTTGATTCTCTGTAAATTATTCTTCATTTCTGACTGGTTAATTTTTATTGTTTTCATGTCCATTTTTATGCTAAGTTCTCACTCAATTCATCTACTCTTCCCCTAAGTTCATTGAGCATCCTTATAATCAGTGTTTTGAAATCTGCATCAAACACATTATTTATCTCCATTTAGTTTATATTTTTTTTTGGAGTTTTGTTCTGTTGTTTCATTGGGGGTATGTTTCTTAGTCTCCTCATCTTTGCAGCTTCCCTATGTTTCTATGTATTAGGTAGAAACACAGCTGTTACACCTCATAGGCTTGTAGAGTGGTCTAAGTCTAATGTAGTAGGTGTCCTATAGGGTCCAGTGGCACAGCCTCCCATTCAACTAAGCTGGGCACTCCAGGTGCACCCTCCCTCCCAAGTGGATTGTGTAGACCCTCCTATTGTAGTTGAGTCTTAATTGCTGTTGCCACATCAGTGGGAGGGATTTACCCCCAGGCTAATGGGCTGGAAGGAATGGCTGCAGCCACCATGGAGATCAGCTCTGCAGGGATCCACCCCATGGAGCAGGGCTTCAGCAGGGCTTTGGTGCCCTCTGAGTCTGCCCCTTGAGTGTGTTACTTGTGGAGTGTTTGGAGGGTGATTTAGTGTGATCTGAAGTTATCCACTGGGTTGGCTGATTCTGGGGTCTCCAGGGAGGTGCAGGCCAAGGCCAGCTACTTCCTGTGTTCTGCGGGAGGCCTCCCACATGAGCTTCAAAGTGATCTGCAGAAGACTGGTACTTGTGCTGTTCTTGGATGGAGACCAAGCTGCTGACCAAGGCTGGCTGCCACTAACTCTGGGCCTGGGGCCACTTAATGAGATGTACAGGTCATGCTGCAGCCAGATGCTGCTTGTTTGAGGATTTTAGAAAACTCTGAAGTATGAGCCAAGATAGGCTGTTCATATGCAAAAGCCACTGGAAACAGCTTGGGTGGATTCACAAGTTAGATAAGGGGGGATCTCAGAGAATCACCAGGGAACAGTGATAACTACATTGATGGAGACTCAGATATGGTGCCCACCTGCTGGCTCTATTGGGGGAGGGCTCAGAAAAGGAACAATGGACTCTGCCAGCACTTTTGTCTGGGAGAAAGCTGTCCCTCCAGACCTTGCCCTGATGCCAGACAATGCAGTTCCTCTGTCTGTTCTTGGTGCCTTTTTGGCTGCTGCCCCAGTGCTAGAACTCAGAGGGTGTGAATCCATGTAAGTCCATGTGTGGGCCCTTTATGAAAAATGCCAGAGATTCATAAGCCCTCTGTCTCAGCAACCACTCTTGCTGGTTTTTACAGCCAGAAGTTATGGCGATTTCTATTCTTTGCACTGGAACACTGGGCTGGGGGCTCTGGTGTGGGTGTGTGACCCCTTCCTCATTAGGGGCACCTCCATATCCCAGATATCCCTCCTAATTTTATCCACCACATGTGGGTGTGGTACCGGCTTGTTTCTGAGTTTCTACCCCTCCTACCAGTCTGATGTGGCTTCTTTATTAGTTCCCTAGTTGTAGGACTTCCATTCAGCTAGTTTTCAAGCAGTTCTGAATGAAGGTTGTTCTGTAGTTCAGCTGTGGCTGTGGGAGGATGTGAATACCACATTTACCTGTATCACCATCTTGACTGGAAGCTGTATTGTTAAAATTTTTAATGTGGAGTAAAACCCCTTTTTTACAAGAGAAATCTGAGAAGTATGTGAATACATAAGCTTTTTGTACTAACTACTAGTATTGACATTATCTGATAGCAATCTGCTTTTTGGGGGACAAAAGTTTCCACAGACTTTTGCAGATATCAGTGCAAAATATTAGGACTAGACTTAGATACAAATAGATCATAACATATGAGACTTATCCCTGGATCTATTATAATTCATTTCATGCACAGTACCATCTACCGTGAGTAAAGAGAAAATTACTTGACTATTAACTTTTATTTAAACCCTATATACATTGTGATTGTTTGGTTTATTCTATGGAGCATGCATATGAGAAAACAAGAATGTTTTAGAAAAGTCTTAACAAGAATTTTTTTAAAATTTGGCCATCAACTCTGCGACAAAAGAACCTATTTGCAAAATCATCTTCTTTTCCTTTTTTTTTTTTTTTTGTGTGTGTGTGTGTCTCCTCACATCGTATGGTTGTGTGTGTGCATGTCATGGACTTAGATGTGCAATGTTTCCAGAAGAGTGAATTTGGAGTCAGGAAACTATGGATTTGAATTAGGATTCTTCCATTTCCTAATTGTCCAATTGTTACAATAATCAATTTACTGGGTCTTCCCTCCTCCATCCTATTTATTTTTAATGAAAAATATAACTTGCCATATTAATTTTTATTAGGAGGTAGTAGCTTGATGATAGACAAATATGTAGATAGGAAGTACATAAAGTACTCTTGATAATTTGAGGTTTTCAGAGGATGCTCCAATGTTGATATCAATTAGTACTTTTTTCTATCTATATTTTGCAAATCCAAACATATGCTTCACAACTCAGTCAAATGGTAACCGTTCTATAAGATTTGTTTTGTAGTTCCAGGTCATATTGTATATTTCATAATCACATTATTGATCTTGACATTATACTACCTATTACTCTGTATAATTTTGCATTTGTAACTCCAATCTGACTATCCATCCTATGTGCTTGAGGACTGAGACTACATTTATTTTTCATGGTAACCTTAGAAACAGTCACAGGACTGGGCCTATACTAGCCTTTAAAAATGGCAAGCTAAGAATAATATTAAATTAATAAAGGTTTATGAGAGGGAAAGTGGGGTGGAGGGAGGTAGAAGAAGGTAAGGGAGGGGATAAATGGTGATGGATGGAGACTTGACTTGGGGTAGTAAACACACAATACAATATACAGATGATATATTATAGAGTTGTGCACCTAAAACCTGTATAATTTTATTAATCAATGTTAACCCAGAAATTCAAATTTAAAAAAAAGAAAGGATATATAATATGTTGTAAAAATGAAATACACATAAAGAGTTAACAGACCTGGATTTTATCCCTAACTAAATGACTTTTTAAAATAATTTTTTATTTTTCAATTACAGTTGACACACAATATTGTTATTTTCAGATACACACCCCAGTGATTAGGTATTATATGACTTACTAAGTGATTGCCTTAATAAATCTTGTACAATCTGACACCATGCATAGTAATTCGAATACTATTGACTGTATTCCCTATGCTGTTCTTTACATCTCTATGACTATTCTGTAACAACCAATTTGTACTTCTTAATCTCTTCACCTTTTTCCCATTCCCCCAATTCCCCTTAAATGACTAATTTTCTATTTGACTTTGGGGAAGTACATTTCTATTAATCTGCAGATTAATAGATTAAGTTATATCTATTTAATATGGATTGAATTGCATCTTGTTATTTCCAGTTATAATATTATATACTTCTGTACTTTTAAGAATCTTGCTGAAAATTAAATAGTAATTTACTTATATGATGATAATTGAGAAGTTTGCATGTAAAAGAAGATATATCCATTAATAACAAACAAAATCTCAGTCACTCCTAAGGGTAAAATTCAGACTTTGAGTTTTATCTTCTGGCCTAAGCAATAGACATGCTTTATTGTGAGTGCTGGTTTTACAGGAATCCTCTGGTTAATGTTGCCAGTCTACCTCTACAGGGCTTAGTGACTCATCACTAAAAATCAAAGAAGAATATAAAGAAAATGAGAGAGGAAATAGACTAGGTCTCTGAAAGTGCACATTCTTATATTAGCCTAATTACAATAGCCCTATTAAAAAATAAAGATCCAGGAATGTGTCTTAGCCAGAGAAATGCAACAAAGAAAATCAGAATATTCTGTGCTTTAAGAAACTTGAGTTAGAATCTTCACTGATGGTGTTTTCTTTGATTCATTTACAGAGAATACTGCGTGCTTGCTATCCTGTCTTTTAATGTATTTTGAGTATGGCATTTGAGGAGCACTTAGGGACCAGTTTCCTTCAAATTATTAATTTGACAGTAGTTCATGTATAAAACTTGAATTCATTAGACTACAGGTGCAACTAACTACAGCTAATGAGCTACTACCTTACATTCAAATGCAGAATTTGGGATGAGGACACCCGGTTGTTTCCTGAAGCCTTGCAGCTGAATTATAAGAATAGTTCCCTCAGAAAAGGACAGGAAATTAGGAGACACAGTTAACTCAGTCTCTCCTGTTGCTTACTTTCTGTACTGCATTCTTCCACGTCAAAGCCAAGCTTCCTATTCCTTACTGTTATGGCAGAACATGGTTCTCTGAGGACCTTGAATTTATAGGATACACATTTGACCACCAGCGTTGCCTGAGTATCTCCTGTGCCCAATTCCAACATCCTATGGGCAAGAGCCTATAGCTTGCATGAGGTGTTTAGCACTAGTTTAATTAGTCATGTGGAGCTGTGCAAGAGCACATTGGCTCCGTGTAGATCCCGTGCTGTGGGTTGGATAGGGAGATGTTCTTTTCATAAAAAAAAAAAAAAAGAAAACAAGCAAGCAAGCCAACAAACAAACAACTAAATACATTTACAAGAGATAAATATAGTGTTTCAAAGGCTGAGAAGATACCTAAGTACTGCTAATTTAAAACTGTTAGAATCTTGTATATTTATTTCAAATATTTCCCCACTTTACTGAGAATTCTTGGAAGAAAAGAGCTAATATCCAAGAGACATGTAAGAGTATATCTTAAAACCATTTAGGCCAAACCCTTTCCTCTCTCATATGAAGCTAGTTCAATCCACATGTTCAAAAGTGTTTGTTTGTTTTTTACTATAATATTAATATAAAGACTTGCTTAGATTTAACGTCTTTTACAACAATAGTCAAGCTTTTAGTCGATTGCATATTATTTAGTAATTTATAAGATACTATACAGGATGGAGCAAAACTAGGTTTACAATTGTGAGTACCTGAAACACTGTTTATTTTTGTATAATTATTTTTTTAATATTGTCTTATTTTCCATATGAACACCTGTTAGCCTATTTTTGCCCTACCCTATATATTAAATTTGCAATTAAAAGATACAAATATTTACTTCAAAGTTATACAGATACATTTTGGTATATCATGTTCAAATATTTATTGATCTCTTAATTAATAGATTGATTCATTCATATATTGACTGAATATTTTAAGTCTTTACTAATATGTTGTATTTCCCAGACCTCTGGTTTCTCCTCAAATACTTCAAATTTAAAAGATTATTACCTTTATCAGGCTTGGATTACATAGTAGTGAGTGTCTGAGGGGTCAGTAGGAAACCTTTGATATTTTACCCACATTTTTATTTGATATCTTACCCACACATAAGTTTTACTGAGGCAGAGCATAGCTAATGTAGTTTTGCAGGATACATAGCTTCTCAGCTTGTAAGGAGGCCTAAATTTCAGTTCTTGGGGAAAAAAATCCAACATTCTCTTTTAGCATGCTGAAATTACCTCAAAATAAAAAGTTAAAAATACGATAATAATATTGGAATAAAGTCTAAAAGTATCCTTCTGATGCCAACCCCCATCAATCATCAATAACACATTCTATAAAGTGAGCTTTTAAAAAATATATTTTTTATTGATTTCAGAGAGGAAGTGAGAGGGAGAGGGAGAGATAGAAACATCAATGATGAGAGAGAATCATTGATTGGCTGCCTCCTGCATTCCCCCCCCTGGGGATTGATCCCTCAACCCAGGCATATGCCCTGACCAGGAATTGAACCATGACCTGGTTCATAGGTCAACACTCAACCACTGAGCCAGGCCAGATGGATTAAAATGAGCTTTTGATATATTTCATGAAGATCACAATTGAGATAAGACCTAGAAATATGTGCCTCTATAATTTGAGAAATAATTGTTTGAGAAGTTCTCTCAGAAACATTTTCTGTCTTTTCCAACATCACCTTATTGATTTCTTTTGGGGGATTATATATGGTGTTTTTTTATAAATATATATATTTATTTATTTAATGATACCATATTTAGGATCATGACATTGAAATTTATAACATACTCTCTAATGTAGCGCAATGTTGTGAGCAATTTCTAAAACATTAAATGTTTATTTAGTATAAATTTCATTATTCAATGATATAGATAGGCCAGCATTTATTATCCTAATCCCCATTCATTGTATACTATATTGTATCCATTATTTTACATTTTTAAATAGTGATGCAATTAATATTCTCATGCATCAGTTTACAAGAGAATCTTTTATTTTATATTCAATTAACAGATTACTCATGTCAGATGTAGCAGCCATTGCCTTCTTAAAGAAGCTCACTGCATCCTAGTATTCTTTCCTATCTCTTTGTATTCCTGCACAAGTCACATAATTCACATTGTGATGAGTTTGATGTATGGTTTATAGGCAACTTATAAACTGATGCATGCTTAGAACATAGAGTTTCTTGTTTATGTTGGAGTTGAAATTATAAGCCATTGATAAAACTCACATTTTCTTCTTTATTTTTTACTATAGATGCATGGTTGATATAGACAAAGGAATGTAATTCACTCATTTTAATTATTACATAGCATTAATTTCTATAATGATATTCATTGAGATCGCTTCAAATTTTATTATTAAAAATACTGCAATGAACATTCTTTTACATAATTCCTTTTGAAAATGGAACTCATACAACTTAATAAAAGGAAGATAAATGATCCAATAAAAAAAGGAACCCTCGTGCACTGCTGATGGAAATGCAGACTGGTGTAGCCACTGTGGAGAACAGTATGAAGTTTCCTCAAAAAACTAAAAATGGAACTCCCACTTGACCCTGTGATCCCACTTCTAGGAATATATCCCAAGAAACCAGAAACACCAATCAGAAAGGATATATGCACCCTTATGTTCATAGCAGCACAATTCACCATAGCTAAGATCTGGAAACAGCCTAAGTGCCCATCAGTAGATGAATGGATTAGAAAACTGTGGTACATCTACATGATGGAATACTATGCTGCTATAAAAAAGAAGGAACTCTTACCATTTGCAACAGCATGGGTGGAACTGGAGAGCATTATGCTAAGTGAAATAAGCCAATCAATGAAGGAAAAATACCACATAATCTCACTCATTTATGGATAATAAAGACCATTATAAATTTATGAACAAAAATAGATACAGAGGCAGAGCTGCCTCGAACAGACTGTTAAACTACAGCGGTAAGGCCGGGGAGGGTTGGGGAGCAGGAGGGGAGGGGTAAGAGATCAACCGAAGGACTTGTATGCATGCATATAAGCATAACCAATGGACATAAGACACTGGGGGATAGGGGAGGCCAGGGGATTGTCAAGGGCGGGGAAAAAAAGGAGACATATGTAATACTCTGTAATACTTTAAGCAATAAAACAATAAAAAAATATTAAAAAATTAAAAAAATGTATAATTGCATGTACCTTGAATTGGAAATGAGGGCTCATTTGCATTATCTGTTTTACTAAATGCTGTCATATTGCTCTCTAACATGTCCGTATTAAAGACTCTACCATCACGGTTAGAGAGTCACATTTTCTCTTCTTCACTAAAGTAAGAATATTTTTTTCTTTTCATTTTCTTCTATTGGAAGTTAAAATCATTTTTTTTTTTGATGAAACTAGACCAACTTCTTACACCATACACAAGAATAAACTCAAAATGGATTGAAGATTTAAATATTAGACTTGAAACCATAAGAATCCTAGAAGAAAACATAGGCAGTAAAATATCAGACATTTCTCATAGCAATATTTTTTCTGATGTATTGCCTTGGGCAAGGGAAACAAAAGAAAAAATAAACAAATGGGTCTACATCAAACTAAAAGTTTCAACACAACAAAGGAAACCATCAACAAAATGAAAAGAGCCCACGGAATAGGAGAATATATTCAGCAGTGATACATCTGACAAAGGGTTAATATCCATAACTTATAAAGAACTTATAAAACTGAACACCAAAAAAGAACACAAATAATCCAATTAAAAATGGGCAAAGGACCTGCATAGACACCTCTCCAAAGAGGACATATAGATGCCTCACAATTGTCAGAATGGCTATAATCAATAAATCAACAAACAGCAAGTGATAGCAAGGATGTATTGTTGTCTTTTTGCTTAATCCTTTCTGACTGGATTATTTTACTTATCATAATGCTCTCCAAGCCACCCATACTGTTGCAAAGGGTAAGATTTTTTTCTTTCTTTATGGCCAAGTGATATTCCATTGTGCGAACATACCAGAGCCTTTTTAACTACTTATCTACTGACTAGGGGCCCGGTGCACGAAATTCGTGCACTGGGTGTGTGTGTGGTGGGGAGTGTCCCTCAGCCCAGCCTGCCCCCTCTCACATACTGGGAGCCCTCAGGCGTTGACCCCCATCACCCTCCAATCACAGGATCGGCCCCTTGCCCAGGCCTGACACCTCTGGCTGAGGCGTCCGGCCCGGGCAGCGGGGACCCGCAGCTTCAGCGGCCCCGGGATCGTGGGCTTCGCTTTAGGCCCAGGCAAGGGACCCCTAGCTCCCAGGACTGCCAGCTTCGACCGTGCCCAGCTCCCATCACTGGCTCCACCCCTACTTCCTGCTATCACTGGCCAGGGCAGCAAAGGCGCCTGATTCTCCGATCATGCCCTGCCCCCCAGCTCTTAGCTCCCCCCTGGGTTTCCGATCACTGTCAGTGGCAGGGGGCTTCTTCCTGCTTTCCCTTTAGCCTCCCTGCATTGTGCCTACATATGCAAATTAACCGCCATCTTGTTGGCAGTTAACTGCCAATCTTAGTTGGCAGTTAATTTGCATATAGCCCTGATTAGCCAATGAAAAGGGTAGCTCGTACGCCAATTACCATTTTTCTCTTTTATTAGTGTAGATGGGTACATGGGCTGCTGCTACCATATAGGAGTGCAGATTGTGCAGCCACTGTGGAAAGCAGTATGGGGTTCCTCAAAATTCCCACTTCTGGGAATTTATCCAAAGAAACCTAAAACACCAATTCAAAACGATATGTACAGTTCTATGTTCATTGCAGCATTATTTACAACAGTCAATAATCTGCAGTATAGTGTTTCCAAGTTTTACTTTAAATGAAGATTAAAACTATGTTTGCAGGCAATAATATTTCAAGTTGATCCATGAATAAATAACTCCACTAGAGATATTATTGACAATAGATTATAAAATCACAATATAGTGTGCTTCACTAAACTAAAATCCCATATGATATTTTAGTATACATTAAATCACAAGAAGCATATTTGGAGCGATATTGACTTTTATCAGTGCTATACTTCATATTACTACCTTGAATATTCCACCTCACACATCACTAACTCATAATAATCAGGGCTCATGGATTTATTGGACCTCATTGCAGGACATATCTTATTGCACATGACTGATGCAAACCACCTTCCTTTCCAAAAACCTATTTCACTGTGTTTTTTCCCCTTTCTAGCCTTACAATTTTCATTGTGATATCCATATTATGATGATTGTATTTATTATATTAGAATTAAAAAAATAGTAAATTGTACTCAGAATAGTCAAGTTAGAAAAAGCTGGTCACATTTTACCAATATTTAGAATACACCAGAAGAAATAAATAGTAGGTTGGATGAAGCAGAGGATCAGATTAGTGATTTGGACTACAAGACAACAGAAAACACCCATTCAGAGTAGCAAAATAAAATTAAAAAAAGGGTAGATTAAGGGACCTTTTGGACAACTCAAAGCATAACAACATTTGTATCATAGGGGTAGCAGAAGGAGAAGAGAGTGAGGAAGGGATTGGGAAACTATTTGAAGAAATAATATCTGAAAAACCCTTTAGCCTGATGAATGAAACAACATAAAAGTCCAGAAAGTGCAGTGAGTCCCCATCAAGAGGAATACAAAGAAGCCCACACCAACACAACTCATAATTCAAATGGCAAAGGATAAAGACAAAGAAACAATGTTAAAAGCAGCAAGAGAAAGACAATTATTTACCTCCAAGGGAGCTCCCATAAGATTATCAGGTGGTATCTCAACAGAAGCATTTCAGGCCAGGAGGGATTGGCATGAAATAATAAAAGTGATGAAAATCAAGGAACCCACAAACAAGATTACCCAGCAAGGCTATCATTCAGAATTGAATGTGAAATAAAGAGCTTCCCAGACAAATTTAAAAAGGCAAAAGGAGTACCTTATCATCAAACCAGCACTGCAAGAAATGTTAAAGGAACTGCTGTAAAAATAGGAAGAAATTGAGAGAGAGAGGAACAAGGTAGAAGAGAACACCAAGTAAGAGTAGCAAAAAGAAAGCACAATTTTTAAAAATGAGAATAGTTTGAGGGACCTCTAGGACAACATCAAAGATAACAACATCTGCATCATAAGGGTACCAGAAGTCAAGAAAAGGATTGAGGACCTATTTGAAGTAATAATGATTGAAAACTTTCATAACTTGGTGACGGAATTAGACATACAGGTCCAAGAAATTCAGAAAATCCTCAAGAAGATGAACACAAAAAGGCCAACACTAAGACACATCATAATAAGAACAAATTCCAGAGGTTAAAAACAAAGACTCTTAATAGCAGCAAGAGAAAGACAGATACTAACCTAAAAGGGAGCTCCCATAAGAACTTCAGCTGATTTTTCAATAGAAGCATTTCAGGTTGGAAGGGATGACCAGAAAGTATCCAAAGTGATGAAAAGCAAGGACCTAGAACCAAGACAACTCTACACCCTAAGGCTATTGTTTAAAATAAAAAGAGAAATAAAGAGCTTCACAGAGAAGAAAAAGCTAAAGAAGTTCATTGCCAACAAACCAGTATTATAAGAAATGTTAAAGGGTCTTCCTAAAGAAGAAGAAAAAAATAATAATAAAGAGGAACATAATTTTAAAGACTAAAATAACAATAACTATACACCTATTAATAATAACTTTAAATGTAAATGGATTAAGTGTTCTAGTAAAAATACATGCATAGCTGAATAAATAGGAAAACAGGACCCATATATATGCTGTCTACAAGACACCCACTTCAGAAGGAAATTCACACACATACTGAAAGTAAAGGTATTAAAAAAATATTTCATGCAAATGAAAAGGAAAAGAAAGCTGGGGAAACAATACTGATATCAGACAAAATAGCCTTTAAACTAAGGGTAAAACAATGTACAATGAAGAATGTTACATAATTATAACGGAATTGATTCAACAATGGCATAAAGCTTGTAAACATTTGTGCACCCAAAATAGGAATACATAAATATATAAGGGAAACCTTGATGGACATAAAGTGAGAGATTAACATTATTACAGTTGTAATGGGGGATTGTAAATCCCTGTTGACACCAATGTATGAATCTTCCAGACAGAAAATAATAAAAAGGAACAGTAGCCTTACCTAAAACACTAGACCAGCTGTATTTAATTGATATTTTTAGAGCATTTCATCCCAAAGCAGCACAATATACATTTTTTTAAAATTGCACATGGAACATTTTCTAGGACAGACCATATGTTAGGACACAAAACAAGTCTCAATACATTCAAGAAGAATAAAATCATATCAAGCATCTTCTCTGACAAGAATGTTATGAAAGTAGAAATCAGTTATAGGAAAATAACTGAAAAATACACAAATACATGGAGATCAAGGAAGAAATCAAAATGTACCTTGAGATAAATGGAAATGAAAACATAATTCAAAATTGAAGCTGACACAGTGAAAGCAGTCCTCAGAAGAAAATTCATGGTAATACAGGCCTACCTCAAGAAACAAGAAAAATGTCAAATAATCTAACTTTTTACCTAAGGAACTAGAAAGAAAACAAACAAAGCCCCAAGGTAGTAGAAAAAAGGAAATAATAAAGACCAGACCAGCAATAGAAGAAATGGAGTCTTAAAAACTACACAAAAGATTAATGAAATCAAGAATTGGTTCTTTAAAAAGATTAATAACATTATATATATTTGACCAGACTCATCAAGAAAAATAAGAGGACCCAAATTAATAAAATAATAAATGAAAGAGGAGAAATAATAACTGACTCCACAAAAATACAAAGAATTATAAGAAAATATTATAAGGTATATGCCAACGAATTGGACAATCCAGAAGAAATTGATACATTTTTAGAAATGTAAAATCTTCCCACACTGAACCAAGAAGAGTCAGAAAATTTGAACAGATTTATAACAATTAATGAAATTAAAGCAGTAATCAAAACCTCTCAGCAAACAAAATTTCTGGATGGGATCGCTTTACAGGTGAATTTTACCAGACATTCAAAGAAGAACTAGTATTTACAATTTTTCAAACTATTCTAAACATTCAAGAAGGTTATTCTAAATAAATAGATGAAAATATATTATCCATTTTTAAAACTGCCTTTTGCCTACATAAGCAGGCTCTATCTGGCAACATTTAAGTGTGTTACATTAGCAGCAGAAAACAAATACACCATACAATGACATTAGTGATACATATATAACAGGGCAAATAAAAGGAGCAGAAAATGATAAACTGTACTAACCAAGAAGTTAACATAATCAACATAAATATATCTGGCAGGCAAGGAAAATGAAAATCACTTAAGATACATAGATTTCTTTATTTAAAATATAGGCAATTATTTTATTTAGATATTTTATAATAAACTAGGAGCCCAGCCCACGATTCAAAATTGTGTGGTGCCACCCACGCTCCAATCTGGCCCTGCCTTGCTCTCCGGGACCCATAGCAGCATGCAGCTGCTGCCGGTACAGCCCTGCGTCCCTCTCTGGCCCTTGAAGCAGCTGTGGCTGCTGCTGATCAGGCCCTCCCCCAGCCAAGGCGCTGAGGCCCCTGCCGCCCCGCCCCCGACACTGTGTGTGCAACCTCCTCCTGTCCAGTCAACCTGTTACGACATCTCGGTGAATTAGCATATTTCTCTATTATACATATATAATAGATTTTAAAATTCCAGGTATTAAATTGAAAATATATTTCCAACGTTTTACTTAGTGTGCCTGAGAGTATTACAACATCATTACTGTAGACACCAGGACAGTGACTCCTAGGTTTTGAGCAAAAGAATATCAAGATGCAAAATATGACTATCAGAGACTAGGGACAGAGGGTAGTTTGAAAAAATGACACAGGTAAATCTGACATACTTCTTTTCTAAAGTTGTGACTCTATGGTAAGGAACACATTAAGAGACAAAGGTGATACTTTTTTGAACTTTGACTCACAATAAGTCAATTTAATATCTCCTACTTAAAAAGGGAATATTAAACTGTGAGTCAATCAGTATGAGTCTTTAAGGGTCTAAGCCAGTGGTTCTCAACCTTCTGTCCCTTTAAATACAGTTACTCATGTTGTGACCCCCAACCATAAAATTATTTTTGTTGCTACTTCATAACTGTAATGTTGCTGCTGTTATGAATCATAATGTAAATATCTGATATGCAGGATGGTCTTAGGCGACCCCTGTGAAAGGGTCGTTCGACCGCCAAAGGGGTCGCGACCCACAGGTTGAGAACCACTGGTAAGCTCATATAGTCCGAGGAGGTGGCCTCATTGTCAAGATTTATTCAAAGATAGAAAGTAAAATGTCAAGGTGATATAAATATGAAGTGTTTGTAATCTTGATAATCTTTACAGGTATTTTATTTTAGTTAGGCATTTAATTAGAGAGAGTCTATAGTTACATTCTCAGCGAAATTATGGGGTTAGGTTTATCTTTCTCAGTTCTCACATGGCATTATTTATGCTTCTTTCACGCTACAAATTGTAATTCCTTGTACACATGTCTGATTTCTTTGTGAAGGCGCCATTTCCTGGAATAAAGCATCATACCTCTGGTCTTTTTATCTAATTGTATTGCTAGACTTGATAAATGCTTCATGAGTAACTGAAACTACATAAGGAGAAAGGTGATATCACAATGTCTTCTATTCAGTTGTTTAATCAACACAGCAAATGCTTTTGTATATACTGAAGTATCAAGTAGTAAGCTTTTTTAATAAGAATTTTTGAGTGACGAATTACATCTAGAGCATTTCCCTTGAAGATTATTATATGCAGATTATTAGCACATACCCCTTTAGAAAAGCACCCAGAATTTTCTTTTGATTTTAACTGTGAAACATTCTTCACTAATCATTATTAAATTAAATGCCATTTTTACCCCAATATATTTGAGTGGAAACTAGAAATATTTTCACCATTGGCTTAAAAAGTTAGTGAATCAGGGCTTTAAAAGGTCAGAAAATGCACAGATGCACAATAAAAGTTTAAAGAGCAGGACCTGACATTTTTGGAATACCCTTAGTGAATATTAAGTAGGATTCTAAAGCTAGTACTAACTCTTAGGTTCAGTGCTTTATTCTCTGTTGTGGCCTGTGTGAGAACTCCCAGCTTTTCTTCATTCTGTGCAATGCTTCAATGTAATGTTATTGACATGGATGCTTCCTGTTTACTTTTAAAATGGATTCACATATTTTAAAGACTGAGTTGCATTCTCTATGCAGTAATCTCCTTGCTGCATATTCTTGCATATCCAAGGACTCAAAGCACACATGAATAAAGCACAATATAATGAAAAATGCTCTGTTTGATTTTACAAGTTGGAGATAAAGCAAGAGCAGAGACGAGTTGAGGGAATTTAACAAATTACACAGAAAGTTTTCATTATTTCCAAACTAAAATATTCCTTGTATTTATATTGAAATACACAGAATGAAAATCAGGCTAAGCACAATAAAGTATTTATGGCCTTCTGCACTCTAAAAGATTTCTTATAATCTGGAAATCTGTACATTTGCTACTCAAATCTTTCCTTAATAAATTACGAAAACATCTTAGTATTGTCTTTTTAGAGATTCCATACTGCTTTAAGAGCAACCCTTGAAATTTGGTTTGATATTTACTATAAAGACAGTTTGAATATATAGTGTGTTTTTTTAATTTTTCAATTACAGTTTACATTCAATATTTTTTATCAGTTTTAGGTGTACAGCATAGTGGTTAAACAATCATATACTTTACAAAGTGTTCCCCCTGATATTTCCAATACCCAACTGGCACTATACATAATTATTACAATATTATTGACTATATTCCCTATGTTGTATATTATACCCCCGAGACTATTTTGTTACTACCAATTTATACTTCATAATGCCTTCACCTCTTTTACCCAGCCCCCTCTAGTAACCATCACTCTGTTCTCTATGTCTATGATTCTGTTTCTGTTTTATTTGTTCATTTATTTTATTATTTAGATTCTACATATGAGTGAAATCATGTGGTATTTTTCTTTCTCTGACTGACTTAGTTTGCTCAGCACAATACCCTCTAAATATGCCTATACTATTGCAAATGGTAAGATTTCATTCTCTTTTATGGCTAAGTAATATTCCATTGCACATATGTACTACCTCTTTTTTATTTTTTTTAAATTCACTTGTCCTATTGATGGGCACTTGGGTTGCTACCATATCTTGGCTATTGTAAATAACCTTGCAATGAACCTTGAGGTCCATATATTTTTTCAAATTAGTGTTTTGGTTTTCTTTGAATATAGACCCAGAAGTGGAATCACTGAGTCTGCAGGCAGTTTTGTTTTTAAGCTTTTGAGTACTCTCCATACTGGTTTTCATAGTGGCTATACCAATCTGCATTCCCACCAACTGTGCAAAAGGTTCTCTTTTCTAAGAATTCTTGTTGTTTGTTGATTTATTGATGATAGCCATTCTGACAGGTGTGAGGTGATACTTCATTGTGGTTTTAATTTGCATTTCTCTGATGATTAGTGACATTGAGCATCTTTTCATGTCTATTGGCCATCTGGATAGCCTCTTGGGAAAATTGTCTTTGAATACATTGATTTTACACTTCTGATTCTGGTACGAAGATTCTTAGGGGAAATGTCTCTCAGTTTCTTGAATCAGAAATAAATATTCTTATATTTAAATAATTTTTTGTTTATAGTTATCTAGTGGATCAGTTCCTGATCTTATAGAACTTATAAATTGTGGGAAGAGCTCAGGAGATTTATCTCAGTGCAGTGGCAGATGCAATGGCGTGAGCGCACTCCGCCTATACAAGCTTCCTCGGCACACCGGGAAGTGGCAACGCCCGCCTGAGTAAGCCCCCTAGAGCCCCTACATAGTACCCTAACTTTCCTACCATTGGTTGCCCTAAGGATGGTGTAAACTTCTGATTGGTCCAGAAAGTTATATATGTCCCTGTACTTAAACAATAAAGGTCAGATCTGTGTCTTGAACCTGATCTCCGGAGTCGGGCATGCTTCGTTAGGACTCCATCGGCCTCACCCCCGCGGGACCCCCTGCCTCAATAAATTGTGTTAGAGTTTGTATTATGCTTTTTTTCATGTGTACTACAGAAAGCTCAGAGCAAAGTTGATGGTTCTTTTCTACTAAGTACATTATATTTCTTAGAATGAAGTTTCTTAGCCCTTTGTTGCCCAAAGGAGACGTTAAAGGATATACAGACGTAAACTGGTCAATCTTTTCCTAAACCACACACTGATAGAGATGAAAGAGCAGACTCTTGCCAACTAATGGAGACATGTCCTTCAAATTTCCTCTGGCAGATGCTTAGCAAGGCTCTACTTGCCTATTTTTAATGATGGAAAGTTCAGAAACTTAGAAAAATGCTTTCATTTTACTAAGCAGACAAGTTCAACTTTCTTCAGCCCTCCCATCAAAATTCATTGCTGTGTCTCCTTTGAAAACTCAAGGCCCGTTAGTTGAAACTTTGAGTGTTTGGAGTGTCTTTTATCTATTTTATTTTCTGGCTAATCAATACGATTACTTTAGAGATTTAAGTGGTGATTTCCAAAGATAGATCTTAATAAGTCATGCTATCTGCTTTTGGATACCTGAACATCCAAAAGGTTAACGACAAAGAAGTATAAATGAATGAGTTATCATTTTCAAAGTAAAGAACAGCTACAGGAGCAAGTACATACACTAAGTAAAATGCAGAAGATTGCCACAATTCAAAGCACAGAGAATGCTAGCATATAAACTAATATTTGTTAAAATAGAGCTTTGAGAGATACCTAAACTATAGTAAATAGTAGATGCATTTCTGAGAATTGGGCTTAGTTCTGTTTCTTGGCTAAAATAATAAGAATTAGTTGGTACATATCACATTTCCATTTTTGTATAAATGATTTGAAAATTGAGTTAAGGTCAAACTCATTTGTTTTTAGGGGTTTTATTTTACACACTTAGACTACTTAAAAGAACTTAGAATTCAAAACCAAACAGGTTGGTTATGTGTAGGATACATAGATCTTTTCATATGTTTACTATTGCAAATGATAATATCTCTATTTGCTTCAAATAGGAAGTTTCATCAGTTGATGTCCATTTTTCTTATATGACTTGATCACTCACACTAGGCTCTGGTGTAGGTAGTAGGTTTTGGATCTGTTTTCAAAATTAACATCTTGACATTTGTATCTGTGACAGAAATAAAGTAAAAAAAATGAAATCCTCAAGATTTTCAAATATAAGAATTCCAGAATATATTTTTTACAATATCTTTTCTAAATGTTTGAAGTCTGTGTTGTCTGCTTGACCATTACTGACTTCTGGCAGGGATGTCTTATGCTGGAAAATTTGCCTAATGCTTGCTGGTCATCTATATATATAAAAGCCTAAGCAACCAAATGACCAAATGAGTGAACGACCGGTCAACTGGTCGCTTTGATGCGTACTGACCACCAAGGGCAGTCACTCAATGCAGGACCTGCTCCCTGGAGATCAGTGTGCTCCCACAGCAAACCTTTCACAGCCCTATCCTTTGGCTAACCTCCCATGGCCCTTTTCCCCAGCCAACCTCCTGCGGCCCCAATCAGCCCCTATTGCTGGCCAGGCCAAGGGACCCCACCTGTGCACGAATTCATGCACCGGGCCTCTAGTTTGTATATATAGTCCAAGGAACTGGACAAGGTAGGAGACTTGTTAAAAGAACAATAAGAATCAAGGGAGTCAATTATAGGAAACAATGATTATAGAACCCTGGAGTGGATTCTTCTACAAAGAAGAAACTTAAAAGAATAATCACCATGATTGTTATCAAAGTGGCTTATTGTTTTCCTCATGTTGTTTATACATCATCCCTCATTGGATTTTGTCATTGAATCACCAAATTATCCCTCTTTGCAGCTATGTGCCCCTTCCTAGGGAAAAATCCTTTTACTACTGAGGAATTCTGAAACAAACTAGAATTGAAAGGAAGAGAGTAACCTAGAATGTGGCTAAAGCCCATCAAAGTAAAACAGGGATCGTGACATTTAGATCTTGTTCTATTTTGTCCACAGAAATGAACTGGTAGCAATGCTCTAGAGCATTCTGCAATGTCAAGTGAAAAGCGGAAGTGTGAAATGTTAGCCTTCCTAAAGACACTGGCCTAGAACGTTTACTCTCTTGTCACCCTCTGTCCTTGGTGATCGCGTGCAGTCCCATGGCTCTCAATGTGTTCAAAGTTCCCTGAACTCCCTGGGATGGCGCTCCACTGAGAGCACCAGGCTGGCCATGTAAGAGAGATATTTAAGACACGTCTCAAACTTCACATGTGCAAAATGGCACTATTTTTCTCCCACTCCTGTAATCAGCTCTATATTATTCCTTCTTCCTCTAGTTTTTATGGTCATGGTAAATTGTACAATCAGAATATTACAGTCATGCTCCACCCTGCCCTCTTCCTCAAGTATGACAACAGTATTTGTCTTATTTCTGATTCATTCTCTTTTGCGTCATTGAGATCCACATAGACCCTTATCTGACTATAATACAATCCCGCTACCTATTCTCCTTACAGTCTCCCTTGCTTCTTCCAATTCTATTCTCCCCATAATAACCAGAATTATTTTTAAAATGAAACAAACAAAAAAAACAAGCAAACAAAACATGAATTTAATTATGCCACTGTGTTGCTAACTATTTATTTTCTTATTTCGAATAGCATATTAAAACACACACACATTTTCTTATTTTAATTAGGATGAAACTAATAGTTGATAAATCTTGAACAACCAGCTCTCCGGGGATAAAAATCTCTGCTTTGTAGTGATTACCTTACCAATTTCCTTTGCATCAAATCTGCCACACATTTCAAGATACCAAAGTGATGTCATTGCAAGTGCAGTTGGAAAGATGTGTGCAGCAGCACTCCATTACATTTCTTTCCCACCATTAGCCATAGTATATATGTAAAATAACTAATGTGACAACAGGAAACAACAGCTAAGTAATTTAGGAAGTGGTGATTTTCGAGTATCGATTACCTTTGTTTCCTATACGATTTAATTGTAATTGAACTAATTTAACTTTTAATAATGATTGTTTAAAAAGAGGCCCACAATCTTCCAAAAACTCACTCATTAGCTACTATAAGCCAGCTTGAGAAAAACTTCACCCCATTGAATAAAATTCAACAATTTCTCTCTGGGTAACAATCCTCAAAACCTGGTTGCTGCTCCTCTCTCTCTCTGATCATCTCACGTCTCTGAATCCCCCTTTTCCAGATTCATTCATTTCCTTTCTGTGACTGAAGCATGGCAAACTCTTTGATTTCTTGGACATTTTCTGTCCAAGGGGACTTGAGTGGATGCTTTTTGTTGAAATTGAAAAGAATTTAGGGAAAATAATTTATTAATTTATTAATATCCCACACTTGGGATATTATATATCCTATCTAATAAAAGAGAAACATGGTAATTAGTGTACATCCGCTACCCTTCCAATTAGCTAATCAGCGAGATATGCAAATTAACTGCCAGCCAAGATGGTGGCCGGAAGCCAGGCAGCTTGAAACTAACATGAGGCTTGCTTGCTTCACTGACGGAGGAAACCAACGTTCCCTGCCTACCTTGCCAGACTCTGAACTTGCAGTTTGAAACATTGTTACAAATATAGAAGCTAAACAAAACCCCAGAAACCTGCTTTCAGGCAGCCATGATCTCAGAGCTGGAGTTGATACAGTGTTTTGATTATAGAACCCAAACAAACCAGATACCTGCTTTCAGCAAGAGAGGCCTCAGAGCTGGAGCCAGAGCTAAAGCTGGCCCAGAATAAAAACAGAAAAAGAAAAAAAGGAGCAGTTGGGACCTTCAGTCACCTGGCAGCCTGAAAACAGCCCTCAGCTCCTCACCCAGACTGGCCAGGCACCCCAGTGGGGACCCCCACCCTGAAGGGTGTGTGACCAGCTACAAACAGCCATCATCCCCTCACTCAGGCTAGCCAGGCACCCCAGTGGGGACCCCCACCCTGATCCAGGACACCCTTCAGGGCAAACCAGCCAGCCCCCACCCGTGCGCCAGGCCTCTATCCTATATAGTAAAAGGGTGATATGCCTCCCAGCACCGGGATCAGTGGAACTGAGAGGCCTCCCGGCACCGGGATCAGTGTGACAGGGGGCAGCGCCCAAACCCCCTGATTGCCCTGCAGCTCTGTGTGTGACAGGGGGCGGGGCCACAACCTCCCTATCCGCCCTGCTCTGTTTGTGACAGGGGAAGGTGCCCCAACCACCTGATCAGCCCTGCTCTGTGCCTGATAGGGGCGAGCTCCCCAACCCCCTGATCGCCCTGCGGCTCTGTGTGTGACAGGGTGCGGCACCCCAACCCCCTGATCGGCCCTGCTCCGTGTGTGACAAGGTGCGGCACCCCAACCCCCCCCCCCCCAACGGGCCCTGCTCTGTGTGTGATGGGGTAGAGCCATAACCTCCCCATCAGCCCTGCCCTGAGTGTGACAGTGGCGGTGCCCCAACCCCCTGATCGGCCCTGCTCTGTGGGTGTTAGAGGGTGGCGCCCCAACCCCCTGATCCGCCCTGCTCTGTGCGGGACAGGGGGGAGCTCCCCAACCCCTGATGGGCCCTGCTCTATGCGTGACAGGGTACAGAGCCCCAACCCCCTGATGGGCCTTGCTCTGTGAGTGATAGGGGGCAGAGCCCCAACCCCCTGATTGGCCCTGCTCTGTGCGTGACAGGGTATGGAGCCCCAACCCCCTGATTGGCCCTGCTCTTTGCGTGACAGGGGGTGGCACCGCAACCTCCCCATCGACCCTGCCTTGAGTGTGACAGGGGGCGGTGCCCCAACCCCCCAATCGACCCTACCCTGAGCGTGACTGAGGGTGGCATCACAACCTCCTGATCCACCCTGCTCTGTGCATGACAGGGGGTGGCGCCCCAACTCCCCAATCTGCCCTGCTCTGAGCCCGACCAGGGTCTGCACCTAGAGATTGGGCCTGCCCTCTGCCACCTGGGAGCAGGCCTAAGCCAGCAGGTTGTTATCTCCCGAGGGGTCCCAGACTGCTAGAGGGCACAGGCCGGGCTGAGGGGCCCCCACTCCCCCCCCCCCCAGTGCACAAATTTTTGTGCACCGAGTCTCTAGTATATATATAATATAATTTAATATTTAATTTAACTATTTATCAGAAAGGGTAAGGACACCAAATACATGATGATAAATTCACATCTTTGATTTCATTTTAAGGAATGCAACAATCTAAAATTTCACAAAGTATAACATATTTGACAACTTGATGATCTATTTTATTTTCATTATTTAAATATATTTTATCTTTGTTCTTTTTTTAATATACTTTATTGATTTTTTTACAGAGAGGAAGGGAGGGACAGAGAGTCAGAAACATCCGTGAGAGAGAATCATCCATCAGCTGTCTCCTGCACACCTCCCACTTGGGATGTACCCGCAACTAAGGTACATGCCCTTGACCGGAATCAAACCTGGGACCTTTCAGTCCGCAGGTCAATGCTCAATCCACTGAGCCAAACTGGTTAGGGCTTTTATCTTGGTTCTTAATGAATATTAACTTTAGTTATTTTCTACCATTTTTCTCAGGTCCTTTATATAAACTTAAACCTCTATTTCTTTTTTTTGAATGAAGGTGTTTGTGGTAGATATCTAATGTGTTCATTTGCATTAGGGATGATTTTCTTGCCTTTCCTGCAGTAGGAGGTCTCTCCTTTCTAGAGGACTCTGTGCTGCACTGCCACCCCCTTTCCAGAGGATCCTGTGATGCCCCTTCCTGGGAGCAGGCTGCAGTCAGGGGCTGGTCCACATCGGGGAACAAAGGCCCCTGCTCTGTTGCCTCCATATGGGGGCCATCCCACTCTGACCGACTGAGGTCTTTGCTGCAACTGTATCACCTTTGCTTAATTTTCTATGACTATATATTAACATATGTTTACATTAAATGTATTGGTTCATGACATTATATGTTTTAGGTGTACAGTTTTATAATATGTCACATGTATAGTGCACTGTGTGCTCACCTCCCCCAGTCTAGTCTCCTTCCACAACCAAGTATTTGACTCCCTTCACCCTCTTCAGTTCCCCCCCACCCTCTTGGCTGAATTTTATTTCTCGCTTGCCCATGGGTTTTGTTGTTGTGATCGCTCGCCAGTAAATTCCTCATAAACAAATTGCCATCTCAAAGTTAATTTCCCAGGGAACCTGACCTAAAGAATAGGTAAATAGATTATTAATTTCCTTTAACAACACTCCACAACCAAAACCAAGGAGTTTTATTTGGATAATTAAGGAAAATTCCAACCGTTTCCACAACCCCCTTCCCAGCAACCTGCCACACACAAACCTTTATGAGAAGAATTCTTTTAGTATTTCGTACCATGCCCTATTTGACAAATTCAGCGATCAACGTCCAGGAGGGTTCACAGCCAATCTTGTTTTTATTCTACACTTAGCATCTTCTCAGCATTTCTGCTTCTTTTCCTACCCACATAGTATGAATGGATAACTAGATGGAAACTCTCTAAACCCTCTTTCACCTGATAGGTATTTATTATTTTAAAGTCAATACCACTTTATGTCCCACTCTGGCTCTCTCAGGCTTTTAAAAAATATATACATTTTTATTGATTTCAGGGAGGAAGAGAGAGGGGTAGAGAGAAACATGAATGATGAGAGAGAATCATTGATTGGCTGCCTCCTGCATGTCCCAACCAGGGATTGAGCCCACAACCTGGGCATGTGCCCAAACTGGGAATTGAACCGAGACCTCCTTGTTCATAGTTTGATGTCCAATACTGGCTGACTCTCCCAGCTTTTTAGAATCCCTGATTAAATAGTAACTATTTATCTTAAGTGGGTAATTACCTTCCTCATAAGTAATTATACATTTAAATGAGATAATTAGTTAAAGCATCAGGTCCAGTTGTTCCAGAACGTATTAAGTGTTCAATAAAAAATATTTTATTAGTAGTCATATAACTTCATCTATAAGTGGCTCATAAGTGAGTAACCAAAGTCTGATGATAAAAGCAATAATCTTAGGAAAATGGCAGAGAAATGCTCAATATCAGGATGCTGCATCTAGAAACTATATTTCTTTGAAATTGATTCTATTAATTTTTTGGGGGGGATACCATTTTTATTTTAAAATAGCACAGTGGATATAGTATTCTCTTCTCTCCCTTTCAAAAAAATCAATATATTTTATTGATTTTTTACAGAGAGGAAGGGAGAGGGATAGAGAGTTAGAAACATCGATGAGAGAGAAACATCGATCAGCTGCCTCCTGCACACCTCCCACTGGGGATGTGCCCACAACCAAGGTACTGGAATTGAACCTGGGACCCTTGAGTCTGCAGGCTGATGCTCTATCCACTGAGTCAAACCGGCCAGGGCCCTTTCAGTTACTTTTAAAAAATTGAGATATAATTCACATATAACAGTGTATAAGTTTCAGGAGTATAGCCTGTTGATTTGATACATTTATATACTGGAATCTGATTACCACTATAGTACTGTCTAGCACCTCCATCATATAACATAATTATAACTTCTTTCTGTGGGGAGATCATTTAAGATCCAGCCTCCTAACAGCTTTGACGTATATAATACATTATGGGGAACTATAATTACAATGTTGTGCATTACACCTCCAGAATTTATTCATCTGCTAACTTCAAGTTTCTACCCTTTGACCAGTATCTCTCCAATTCCCCAAACCCTGATCCCTGGTTAGCTGCCATTCTACTCTACGTTTCTATGAGTTTGTTTTTTAGATTTCATATACAACTGATATCATACCTATTCATTTACTCAACCCTATAATAGGCACAAATTACAGTCAAAATCATTATACAAACTACATTCACAGACTTCTTATATGGAATTTAATTCTGGTACATTCCAAAGATATCTACATATTGAGAATCAACTCTGTGCCAGGATACATTCTAAGCCTACTAAAATGTATTATCTTCTAATTATATAACCAACTTATGTCTTGCAGAGTTCATTATTGTCTCTAGTTTCTAGATGAATTAATTGAGACTCTGAGTCTGAGAAACACTCAAATGCACACAACTGAATGTGGTGATACAAGATTCAAACTTAAGCCTTGCCAACAACTCCAAATTCTGTTCTCTTTTCAATAATCTCCACTTGCATTCATATTTAATCACGGATAGCAAGCATAATTTTTAAAATGTATAAAAGCACCAAAACTTACTTAAATAAACATCAGCAATTAAATCAATATCTGTGCACAGTCCTATTCCAAGGAAAGGTGACGGGAGTGATGTAGCATAAACCACAGTGACAGACCCAATTTTTTTTTTAATCATAAAGACATGGTTTTCAGAAGGTAAAAATATCCAGCACATGAAAGAAAACTATTAAAGAGAAATTTATCCTGGTCTTTGGATTTCTAATCACCAATTGGGTAATTTTTTGAAATTTTAGTTTAACATGCTTCACAAAACTTGGCAACTACAATGTGACATGAATGCATTTAAAACAGATTATCTTTTTGGATTTAAAAATGAAACAAGTGTAAATATTTAATATAGCTCTGAGCGGCTCTTATGTCATGGTTGCCATCCAAGTATGTACATAATAAAACAAATTAAGAAATCCTGCTGAGACACCATCCACAGAACATGTGTTAAGAGAAAATTAAAAATGGCATAATATTAACAACTCAAAGAGAAATGTATTTTTTAGTTCCAAAATGATGGTGAAGGTCAGTGAGTTTGGAACTATAGCGCTTCTCTTTTCAAAAAAGTTTCTAAATCTAAAGGTCATAATCTGTTTGTTTTTAATTTTATTAATGAAACTGACTTTTTGCTGTGCTTCCACCCCCACAGTTTACAAAATAACTATCTAATTAGAACCAAATAATAATAGTAATGACAAATTCTCATACTTACGAGGCATTTAAAATGAGGGAAATGGGTGAAGTAAGAAAGAAATGTATGCAATATTAGGCTTATTCTATCCATTATATTATTTAGTGTTTCAAACAAAAATAAAAGGATCAGCTACCAGATTGTCTATCTTGCTTCCTCTCACGCCCCTTCCCCGCCCTCCCCCCCCCCCCCCGCACCCCCACGCATTTACCTAGCCTACATTGCCCAGCCTCTCTTGCAGTTAGGATAGCCTACTATTGAGCAAAAGGAATGTGGACCTCTTCTAGGTCTGGCTCACAGGAACCTCCCACGCTGAATTCCATGTCCCTTTTCCTTAAACCTACTTGATGTCATTAAGTAAAAAAACTTGGAAGCTATGCATTACAAAAAGCAAAGCCCTAAGATGGAAAGAATCAAAGTACCTCGATCTCTGAACTTGATATTGTGTGAGAAATCAATTTCTATTCCACTAAGCCTCTGAAATTGGAGGACTTGGTTGTTATGGCACCTAGCGTTACCCTAATAATATTATCATTCTCATTTTAACAGCTATGGGCATGGAAAACTAGATCACAGATAACTTTCCTGCCCTGATAGAGTCTAGCAGATTTTCTCCTTGGACGGTGGAGTAAGAACATGCACTTCTTTTCTTTCCCATGCACTATTCTGTAAGAAATAAGACATTAATTTTTAGACACTTTCTGTGCACTTTAAGCTTCCGTGTTTTCCGTGTTACGCATGTGTATGTATACACACACACACACACACACATATATATATATATATATATATATATATATATATATATATATATGTATGTATGTATGTATAGATAGATAGATAGATAGATAGATAGATAGATAGATTGTGTGGTTATTTTTATTTATTTTGATCATTGTCAATGCACACGTTGTAACACTGCTATATGAGTCCCAATATTTTTTGCATATTTTTACTTGATTTTTAAATTTTTATCAGTGCTAGTCCACTTTGTGTTTTGACCCTTCACCACTCTCAACAAACTATTGTACAGTTTCATTTCCTTCCACATCCTGATTCTTTGTGGTCCGTTTTCAATTCTCTCTAATGATTTTCAGTTGCTGCTGCACACAGATTATGAAGCTTTTATGAGCAAAAAAAAATTAAAAGGCTGAAAACCATTCTCCGGATGGGTTTTATAATTGGGATTCTAATAATGAAGGGAGAGAGAAAATAAAGACGTAGCTGAATTGGCTACACAAGGCTGATGCTTTTACTTCTCATTGGTAGGCTAATAGGTTGAAAACAGCTACATAAAGCATATGGAAGGACATGCCTTCATAAAATCACATAACTTGACAATAATTTAGCATTGGGGATATAAGAAAGCCACACATCCTCAATCTGTTTATTTTTAAACGTTGCCCCATCAGCATCTTTCTCTATACTCTGTTCCGCCGGTGGTATAGCTGCTTCCTGAATTGGGAAACCATAATGGATTCCTATATCATACAGAGTTTGGAGGACTTATTCATTTTTCCTGCAAAAGTTAAATAAAGTGCAAAACTTTCAGCCCATCAATCCTTTAGCAAGCTGTCCAAGGTGACATTTCATTAGCACATTTTGTCAGTGGATAAATCATACAGCATGCTCTGAAGAGAAGGTGGAAAACATCTAGTCCTTTTTCATTAGATCCATCCGAACTTGAACCACTGGAGATTACATACAAAAAGCACATGAGACAGAAGAAGCGCTCTCTTGTCTATAAACGGCATTAATCATTCATTCCCTTCAGAGCATCTTAAGTCAGAGCCATGTCTCTGGTTAAGCCCCAAACCGGCTATTGAGTTTTGAGCTGCGTGACAGTTACATTTCAAGGAAAATCAGAGACATAACGACCCCTGCCAGGCTTGATAAAGTCCTCATTCATCAATTAAGGGGTTCCAATAAGCGAAGATGGGCACGGTGATATAAGGAGACTTGCATGATAACACTTGCTGGTTTCCCCTCCTCTTCCTTGGTTTGCTGAATTCCTGGAAATGGGGGTCACACTGGCTTATTGAAGCGACTGGATTCGGAAGGAAGGCCTATTGTCCAAGGAGAGAGCATCCCTTCCTAATTCTGCCTAAATGGAGCTCTATTCGAAGTTAGCTGCTAAGGAAAAGTTTTATGAGCATCTTTTTATTTCTCAAATGAGGTGGTTTTAATTCACTTAAAGTTCTCACTTTCTTTTTCTCTTTTGAACATGAAAGTCTATGGCAATAGAAGTCTATCCCCTAGTCTCACGATTTCAATTTTGTTGGATCAAATCAGAGTGCTAGGAAAGTTTCCCAGTTTTAAATAGCTACGGTGTCAAAATGTTTCTGAAAAATATGTTCAAATGTAAATTTTTGTTCTAGAATACCATCCAGGGTATATTTCAAATGAAGAATTTTTTGTGTGTATAAAGTGGGGAGAAGATATTTTTATAAGCTGTACAGCACTTTCATCTGGCAAATAATCAAAATAAATGAAAACGTATTGTAAATGAAGGGTATATTTAAATAAAATAATACACACAACATTTGGTCAATTTCTAAGTGTATTATAAAAAATAGCCTATGCCACTAAAAAGTATTTGATACCACTGAGGTCAGGATTTTTATAAGATAAAGCTAAATCAATGAGAGAAAAGGAAATATAATTTGTATTGCTTTTTTATATGGACCAACAGAGCTAATTAATCAACAGACATATCCAAGATCTCATTGTGCCAAACACAACATTTGGCAATGTTATGAAACTGAATCATGATTAAACTTTTTTTTTCAAATTACTTTAAAGTGCTTTGTTTTCAATAACCTAATGGTTTTCTACTTGTGCTCCTAAGAGCATCACCTGGCTGTTCCTGCTGCCCTAGAACAACATGGGCAACTGGAAGCTGTGGTGTTTGTGGGGACCTCCAACACTGACTGAAGCCACTGTACTTTCACAAATACGACTTCCTAGTAAAATGCCCCCTGAGCAAAATTCTGCAGCTGAGAAGCATTAGCAAACAACTGTAATAATTAAGGATATCTTTTTTCTTTCACTGTCACAAGACATCATTTATTGAAAAAACACAACCAGAAATTTCCATATCTGAATCTAAGCCAAGTACTGGCACAGAAAATTCGGATGTAATATCTTTATTGCATTGGTGGAATTACTGAAATTGATTTGATGATCAGCAGCATAGTCAACAACAACCCATTTATTAAAGTGATTAATCAAGGTTTGTTACTAAGTGGACTCTCCAAATGTTTCCCCCCACTTCTTAGCATTTTATCTTATTAAAGAAGTATCTCAGACAATCTTTTGTTGTTGTTGTTGTGAGAGCAACTAAGCATTTACTTATCTTGGTCTCTGTTAAGTTTCCTGGGACCCAAAACTTAGATTTGTTCAGTGATTTTTACTTTTTATAAAGTGCTTTTATGGCAATTTAATGTGATTTTCACAGCTGAGAGACTTTTATATAGAGCCTAGTCAAGTTGTAAAGGCTTATTGCCCAAGTACATCTGATCACTAAGGTGGCAGAGCTAAAATCTGATCTGGTTTATCTGCCTTTCAGATCATGGACCGTCCTCACATCCCTTCCATTCCCAACTGGGCCTAGGTCTGAAGAACACAGTTATTATAAATGATGATATTTCATAGTCTCATAGTTATGGATTGAAAAGACTGGTAGGATAGAGGGCGTAAGAGGAAGCCTAGGGAACTTCAGCCACACCCCTATCCAAACTCTTTTAGTCTGCTTCATAAGTCACTTCAAATAAGAATAATAACAACAGAATAACATCCTCTGATATGGACAATTTAAATTGTTTTCATGTCTTGTAAGTGCAAATAGAAGTCTCTTTACTTTATACTCTGGCTTAAAAATATTCCCCAAACATAAGTAGATTTGGCTTGAAAAGATCTCAGCATAAACTCTAATTCGATTTTTTTTTAAATAGCAAAAATACTAGCATATAAACTAAACAGATACTCTCTCTTCCCCATTTTTTGCAGGCCTGAGGTTTAAACTGTGCTCTAACAGTGCCTATGATACACTCACCTATTATGACTTGGTAGCAGCATAGACTAATGAGAAAAATCATTTGTTTGAAAAATACATTTCCATAATTGCTGACAGTACAAACTCAAAGTAACAAGTTATGGTATGTGAGTTAAAGTATTTCATTACTTGGTAACAAAAAACTAACTTTGATAAAGCCAACAGTCACATTATTATAAGAAGGTGTGTTTCACTGAACACAAGGGCAAGGAGACATATGATCTCACGTTGAGACTGTGATTTGCTTTATATGTCAACATACTGGGTCACAGGAGGTCTAAATTAAACACGATGTAGGTGTCACCGCAACACTTCCTGGTTGAGATCAGCATTTTAATGAGTGGATGCAGTGGAGTGGGTAGCCCTCCCCACTGTGGGTGTGCAACATCTGCTTTGTTGAAGGCCTGAATAGAACAAAAAGTGGAAGAAGGGAGGATTCCTCCGTCTTCGGGCTGCCTGCTTGAGCTGCAACATCTCATCTCATCTGCTCCTGCACTTGGACAGCTCATCAGCTCTCCACGTTCTCAGACCTTCAAACTTGGACTGGAATTACACACCAGCTTCCCTAGGTCTTCACCTTGCAGACCGTAGGACTTCTCAAACTCCACAATCATGTGAACCAATTTCTCATAATCTCTCTTTCTCTCTCTCTCTCTCTCTCTCTCTCTCTCTCTCTCTATATATATATATATATACACATCATATATGTATATTGTATATATATTTATAAATATATATACATATATGAGATAGATTAGATATAGATAAGTATAGGTATAGGTATAGGTATAGGTATAGATGTAGATATAGAACAAATTAAAAAAGAAAAGAGAGATGCCATAGAGAGAAATATAAGAAATAGGTAGATATATAAAATCTATAAATACATATATAATCTATTGGTTCTATTTCTCTGGAGAACCCTGACTAATATAGGGACTAAAATCAAGCTTAAATATCTGAGCAAATAATCTCTGTCTTTCTCTGCTCCTGACTTCTTTCTGTCCATCTCACCTTCTAGCTCTGGAGCTTCGCTCTTCCTGTTGTCTATTTTAATATTGCTGCTCTGCAATGTCCAGTTTATACGTCAAAATCCCAGGGACACAGACACTCGGGAGTTGCTCCTGTCTCAATTTCAATTTCCCAGAAGAGAATGACCAGCTCAGTTTGAGTTGGTTGTTCGTGCAGACATGGGGTCAGCTAGGGCTGGAGGAGCCCTGGGGCTCACTTTTGTTGCACTAATGTGGCTACTGGGTTTACTCTGTCAGCTGGGGTGGGAGCAGGGAACGGGGCTGGAGGACAGAGAGCAGCACTAGGAGAAGGTAAGAGACAGGAGATACTGTCCCTGGCTAGGCAAACTGACCAGAGTTTCCTTAAAGCACCGCAAACGCCTGGATCTCCTTGGTGATTTATCCAGGAGAACACACACATACTTGACCTGACACTTGCCCATCCTCATCCACATTTCCTAATGGTAGTGCCACAGAAAAGAATACAGCCGATGTGAACTCAGGCTGGTGGAGCGGTCAGGCTTCTAGTAAGAAAATCCCAGCAGAGAGGGATCAACTTGTGATAAAGGAAACCCCGGGTTCTAGTGAGGCTTGGGGAGGAGAACCAGCTGAAGTCAGGAGCTCGAAACCGGCTTTCCAGAGTGCAGACCCCAAGCCTTCCCTGCGTTGCAAACACAGCCTCGTATGCCAGGTAAGAGGCCCTGCCGTTGTGTGTTACATAATTAGTCCAGCATCCCTTCCACTGCATAAGCACTAATGAAGACTAAATGTCTGGGCTTTTGTAAATCCATGGTAACCGAAGACTTACAATTCTTATTGAGTTGAGGAATTGCCTGACATAACTAAAGCTACCGCAGACTCCTCAGCTATCGAAGAAATTAATGTCTTAATCTGTAAACCTGGCTCATGACTTTTAGGTTTATTTTCACTGCATAGTTGTACTCTGCTTAGGCATGTTGCAATAAAACAGAGGCAGCTCCGCCACTGCCATCCTCCTGCAATTCCCATTGTGCCTCAATCAGTTATTATAGCTGGGTTTGCAGAGATTTACTATAACTGTAAGTGTGAAAAAACTACAGTGGAGTTTTATGGAAATATCTGTATTTCCACAGTAATTTACTCTAAGAACTGTACATTTCACTATATTACAAAATAAAATGTGCAGCAAAACTTCGTTTCAGTGATCTGTTCTTTAAGGGTAGATATATTGCATGTCATATTACGTGATGTAAATAGAGGTTTCATTTTCAAATATGTACCTGCTGTTTAAACATTTTGTTAAACAAAAAAAAAGTGTTTAAATGTTTCTAGACTCCACGGGGACAAAAGCTGCTGTTGGTAGAAAACTCTGTTAAAAAATAGCAGAAACTGGTTACTCATCTTCCAATTAAATGTACATAATTGAGAACTCATATGTATGTAACACTGTGGGTGAGAAAGTATTAGAACACGTGGTCTTTATTCTCATGGCAGCCCATTGTTCCATCGCATGGAAATTTATAATGTTCTCTTTTATTCCACTTTCCTAAAATAGCTGTCTATTGTTTTCAGGTGTTTCTCAAGCAATATATAAACTCCTAAAAGCATGAGGTAGAGTAGCAGAAGCTATCTGATATCACAGGATAAAAAGGCACACAGTCCTGAAATTGCACTCTACTTGAAGATGTGGTGAGGAGAGGGTTAAACAACTTAACTAGTAAAACATTAAAATATTACGCTTTACATACTGATAGAAATTAATGTTGGGTAGACAGGAAATTCCCTTAGAATAAAACCAGAGATTTTAAAGAAATGTGGTCTTACTGTACAATTCCAACCTCCCTACAGGTATTCCTTTACTCTCTTCTGCTTTTCAGATAAATGTCACCAGAATATTTTGAGAGGCTTCCTTTGGAGCATACACGTTACAGTATTTCACAAGATCAGTTTCCTGAAAGTCATAATAAAGGAAAAATTCCAACAAACAGATCCTTATTATGTATGAATGTTCTTCTCTTTACTGTGTATCTATTTGAATGCTTATATCCTGCTGGTCTGCGCCCAGTAAAACATATATCCTGTCTAAAAGAAAGCTTCAGAATTTCTTTCTTTCTTCCATTTTTAACATATATTTTTATTGATTTCAGAGAAGAAGAGAGAGTTAGAAACATCAATGATGAGAGAGAATCATTGATTGGCTGCCTCCTGCATGACCCCTACTGGGGATCAAGCCCGCAACCTGGGCATGTGCCCTTGACTAGAATTGAACCTGGGACCCTTCAGTCTGCAGGACGATGCTCTATTCACTGAGCCAAAATGGCTAGGACCAGAATTTGTTTCTTGAATACCTGATTTCAGGTAAGCTGGGTTGGACCCACTAGAAGGAAATCCAGGAGGCTTTGTATTTAATCATGACCCCAGAATGAATCCTATCACCATTTCCCAGATTCTCATCTGGGCTTATCACTAAAATCTCAGATTCTCTGGAAAGGCATCTCCCGTTTCCCACTTACCTCTCATGAAGAATAGATCCAGTCCTGAGCTTGTAGCTCAGTTGGTTGAGTGTCACCTCATGCATCCAGAGGTTGTGAGTTCCATTAGTTGGCGCACATGTCTGGGTTGTGGGCTCAATTCCTAGTAGGGGGTGTGCAGGAGGCAGCTGATCAATATTTCTCTCTCTTATCAAAGTTTCTCTCTATCCCTCTCCCTTCCTCTCTCTCAAATAAATACTTATTTTAAAAAAAGAATCTATCCAACAATACATTTTTCACAATCATCATTTTAATAGCTTGCAGAATCCCATCAGCCTTCTACCATAAACACTCTCTACAGGCTTAAGATCCATGAGAAGACAGGAGGACAATAAAATTATTTTAAATCCTCATCTCTTCCTTAACTACATGTATTTTTGATACATATATCTTCCTTTATTTTGTGATCTTTGTGTCTTCATTCCTAGCATGTTGTTATAAATTTTGTATTGATATGCATTAGGAATTATGTTTTGCAATTCAATTTCTTTTAAAATAATGTCTTTGATGGTTTATAGTAATCTACACTAATAAAAAAGAAACATGGTAATTGGCGTACGACCACTACCCTTTTCATTGGCTAATCAGCAAGATATGCAAATTAACTGTCAGCCAAGATGGCGGCCGGCAGCCAGGCAGCTTGAAACTAACATGAGGCTTGGTTGCCTCAGTGTCGGAGGAAGCCAACGTTCCCCGCCTGCGGCTGCAGGCCTCTGAGTGGGCAGTTTAAGAAACATTGTAACAGATACCGCGGGACTTCAGCCAGCAAATTCGCAACATTGTAAGCAAAGGCCAGAAACCTACTTTCAGCCGCGGATGCCTAAGAGCTGGAGCCAAGCCTCAAGCTAAAGCTGGCCCAGAAAAAAAAAAAAAAAAAAAAAGGAGAAAAGGAGCGGTTGGGAGCTTCAGTCACCCCCAGCCTGAAAACAGCCCTCAGCCCCTCACCCAGGCTGGCCAGGCACCCCAGTGGGGACCCCCACCCTGATCCAGGACACCCTTCAGGGCAAACCAGCCAGCCCCCACCCATGCACCAGGCCTCTACCTTATATAGTAAAAGGGTAATATGCCTCCCGGCACCGGGATCAGCGTGACAGGGGGCAGCGCCCAAACCCCCTGATCGCCCTGAGGCTCTGTGTGTGACAGGGTGCGGCACCCCAACACCCCCCCCCACGGGCCCTGCACTGTGTGTGACGGGGAAGAGCGATAACCTCCCCATCAGCCCTGCCCTGAGTGTGAGAGTGGCGGCGCCCCAACCCACTGATCCGCCCTGCTCTGTGTGTGACAGGGGACGGTGCCCCAACTCCCCTATCGGCCCTACTCTCTGAGTGACAGGGGGGAGCTCCTCAACCCCTTGATGGGCCCTGCTCTGTGCGTGACAGGGGGGAGCTCCCCAACCCCCTGATGGGCTCTGCTCTGTGCATGACAGGGTACGGAGCCCCAACCCCCCTGATGGGCCCTGCTCTGTGTGTGACAGGGGGCAGCACCCCAACCCCCTGATGGGCCCTGCTCTGTGCCTGACAGGGGGTGGCGCCGCAACCTCCCCATCGACCCTGCTCTGTGCATGACAGGGGGCGGCGTCCCAACTCCCCAATCAGCCCTGCTCTGAGCCCGACCAGGGGCTGCACCTAGGGATTGAGCCTGCCTTCTGCCACCCGGGAGCAGGCCTAAGGCAGCAGGTCGTTATCTCCCGAGGGGTCCCAGACTGCTAGAGGGCACAGGCCGGGCTGAGGGACCCCCCTCGCCCCCGAGTGCACAAATTTTTGTGCACCGGGCCTCTAGTAGTAATATAATTATGCTGTTCATTACTATGTTCTTTTTGTTTGTTTATGCTCTTATCTTTATTATTTTCTTTTTTCATCATTTTGGTTTTCATCTCTCTTTTTTCTCTAGCATTTATACTGAAATGACCAAACATACATATTTTTTTATGTATAAGATTTAAAGCTATAAATTTGCTGCTTAGTATTTCTTCAGCTGCATTTTGAAATTTTTACTGTATTTTCATTCTCATTCAGTTAAATATTTTAATTTCTTATATGAATTCTCATTTAATCCATGGGTTATTTAAAAATGTATAGTTTAATTTATAAATATTTGGGGTTTTATAAATACTATTATTATTAAATTCAAATTTAATAGTTTTATGGTTAGAAAATATACTCTGATGTGAATACTTTGAATATTTTTTAGATTTTTTCTGTGGCTCACCAATATTGTCTATCTTGGTGAATGTGCCCTGTTTGCTCCAGAAACTATATATTGTGCAATTGTTAATGATATAAGTTTTGATTTATAGTGGTTGACACAGTTGTTTAGATCCTCTATATCTTTACTAATCCTTTTGCTTAGTTTTTCTATTAATTGCAAAAAGAAGGGATTTTCCTAGCATGATTTTTTATTATCTGTTTCTTCATTTATTTCTGTCAAGTGAAATTTTCATCTTAGGCAGATACATATTGTTTTATCTTTCTGACAAATTGATCATTTAATTGTTATAAAACATCCCTCTTTTGCTTCAATAATACAATATAATGTGTCTTGAAATCTATTTTAGTTAATATTAATATAGGCATTCCAACTGTCTGATGCTTACAATTTTTCTAAGTTATTTCTTTTTCTACCCATGTATTTTCAACCTCTATGTGTCTTTATATTGAAAGTGTAGTCTTATAGACAATATATGGTTAGGTATTGCATTTTTATCCATTCTAATAATCTCTATCTCTTACTTGTATATTCATTCCATCAATATATAATGTGATATAAATATAATGTAGTTCAGGTTTATTTTATTTGTTTTCTGTTTGTCCCTCTGTTTAGTGTTGTTTTTTATACTTTTTCTTATTTTTTTCTTTGGTTATTTGGATATTTTTAGATTTATAATTTATTTATCAATGAGCTTTTTATTACATTTATTTGTATTACTATTTTACATAAAATGTAAAACCTTGCAACTTTGTAGACCCAGTTAACTCCATTCCATACGTCATGCTGTTGTCAGATGTGTCACATCTGCATCCATCATAAGCCTCTCAACATAACACTATCAATTCTGCTTAAAAGAGCCTGATGCATTTTAAAGAAATCATCTGTTCTCAACATTTGCTAAATATCTTCATTCATTACCAAAAAAAATCTGAATTTCCATCAGCTGTTATTTTTCTTCAGCCTGAAATGTACCATCCACTGAAGTGCAGATATGCTGGCAAAAGTATTCCCTTTTCTTTCATCTGAAAATGTCTTCATTTGCCTTCATTTTGAAGAATAGTTCCATTCCATATGTAGTGCTAAATTGACTGTTTACTGGCCTCTATTATTTCTGATGAGAAGTCTGTGATGTATAAGCAGCATATTTTATGGGGCTAATTGAGTGTCAGGCACCAAGTTCAGAGAAACCACTTGAAGTCAAAAGGTGTCAAAAGAGGAGACAATGATTTATAAAAGTGAAGGGGGGAGGGAAACTACTAGAATTGAGGAGCAAAGACCTCTCAGACATCCTTCATAGGAAAACAATTCAACTGGTGACACTTACATAGACAGAGAACAATCATTCAAAGTCTCTTAAAATCGTCCGAAAGGCAAATCAAGGAAATCAACTCAGTCTTGGTAAGATTGGGGAGAATCTGTGGCATTTGGGTGGCTCCTTCCCTTCACCCCTCTGTGTTACAGGAGCTCCACGTCCAGTGTAAATAGTCAACAAGACAGGGACTCTCTTTTCCCCCAGCTCGCCGCCTGGGGCTATTTTTCTCCTTGGAAGGAGCTGGCTGCTGGCCTTCCTCTTCCTCTGCCAACCCTGCCTTACAGAAGCTCTCGTTCCAGACAAGGAGGGCAGGCCTAGTGGATGGGGTCTCTCTCCCCTCCCCAGCCGCCACTTGTAGTGAAGAAGCTCTATGCCAGGTGCAGCAGGCCACCATAGGAGACAACTTGGAGCCTCTTCCACTCCTTGTGTTGTTCTAAACCAGCGGTTCTCAACCTGTGGGTCGCGACCCCTTTGGGGGTCGAATGTCCCTTTCACAGGGGTCGCCTAAGACCATCAGAAAACACTTATATAACTACATATTGTTTTTTGTGATTAATCACTATGCTTTAATTATGTTCAATTTATAACAATGAAAATACATCCTGCATATCAGATATTTACATTACGATTCATAACAGTAGCAAAATTACAGTTATGAAGTAGCAACGAAAATAATTTTATGGTTGGGTCACAACGTGAGGAACTGTATTTAAAGGGTTGTGGCATTAGGAAGGTTGAGAACCACTGCTTTGGAAACCATCTGGTAGTTCCTCCAGAGGTTAAACATGGAGTCACCACATGACTCAACAACTGCACTACTGAGTATGTATCCCAGAGATATAAAAACATACATCCACACCAACACTTGTACATCAATGTTCCTAGCAGCATCAACACTAATAAAAGAGAAAAATGGTAATTGGCGTACGAGCTACCCTTTTCATTGGCTAATCAGGGCTATATGCAAATTAACTGCCAACTGAGATGGCAGTTAACTGCCAACAAGATGGCGGTTAATTTGCATATGTAGGCACAATGCAGGGAGGCGAAAGGGAAAGCAGGAAGAAGCCCCCTGCCACTGACAGTGATCGGAAACCCAGGGGGGAGCTAAGAGCTGGGGGGCAGGGCAAAGGCGGCCCTGGGGCCGCCTTTGCCCTGCCCCCCAGCCATGATTGGAGAATCAGGTGCCTTTTCCGCCCTGGCCAGTGATAGCAGGAAGTAGGGGTGGAGCCAGCGATGGGAGCTGGGCACGGTCGAAGCTGGCAGTCCCAGGAGCTAGGGGTCCCTTGCCTGGGCCTAAAGCGAAGCCCACGATCGTGGGGCCACTGCAGCTGCGGGTCCCCGCTGCCCGGGCCGAACGCCTAGGCCAGAGGCGTCAGGCCTGGGCAAGGGGCCGATCCTGCGATTGGAGGGTGATGGGGGTCAACGCCTGAGGGCTCCCAGTATGTGAGAGGGGGTAGGCTGGGCTGAGGGACACTCCCCCGCACACACACACCCAGTGCACGAATTTCGTGCACCGGGCCCCTAGTTATTTATAATAGCCAAAAAAAGGAAATAACCGAAATGTCTATCAGTTGACGAATGGATAAATAAAATGTGGTATAGCCATACAGTAGAACACTATTCGGCAATACAAATAAATGATGCATACTATAGCATGGATGAACAATGAAAATATTATGCTAAGTGGAAGAAGGCAGTCAGAAAGACCTGATATTTTATGTTTCCATTCATGTGAAATATCAAAAATAGCCTCATTTATACTGACAGAAAGTAAATTAGTGGTTGCTTAGAACCGGCAGGTCTAGGGCACAGGGAGAAATCAGGACTGACTGTTAGTGGTATGGAGTTTCTTTCAAGGGGACCGAATGTCCAAAAGTTAAATTGTAGTGATTATTGTGAATTGAATAAGAAAACATTGAATTGTGTTCTGTAAATGATGAATTATATGGCTGACATTTTATATCACAACCTTCAACACATTCGATTTCAGAGAGAGCCTGTTATTTTTAGTACAAGAGAGCAAATATTAATCAGTGAGTATTTATTGAGGATCTCACGGTGTCTAATCCTGTCTAAGGAGTGTAGAGGATACAGGGAAATGTAGATGAAAACCAAAAAGCTCATCCAGCTTTATGTTTTATCTACATGATTGCAACTATCCAGATGGCAAGAGCCACTTTTGAAAATATAAATGCTTAGATAAAAGCATTCTCCTTTTAATTCTCTCCCTCCAGTATGTTCTCTGTCTGTCAACATTTCACACTGACATCCAATTAACTGTGCTGCAAAGTCCCACTTGGTAAGCAGGAATGTTGACTTCATTATGTTTTCATTACAGTTTTCAATAGTTTCTTCTGCAATGAAAATTTAGTTTATAGTATGATCAAAGTAGTTAGCACACCACCTGTCCTATGTCATAATACTTACCCTTCTTAATGGAATAAAGGTTACAGTCGGAATTCTTCTAAACAACCAAGGGAGATATGCATGTGATATTGCAAATTTTGAGACACTTGTTTTGCAAACTTAGCTTTTTGCCTCCCTTTTTCTTTTTGCTTTTTTTAAATTGTTTAGTGTGTTGATATTTTCATCACAACAAATATTATTTAAACCTATATTACAGTGAAAAGATTTCACTTAAAATTTCTTTTAAAAATTATTTATAAAACATTGTAAACCTGTCAAGTAAGACTCCTCCATGTTCTGCGTGGAGTAGGGTTCGGTATCTGAAAGAGGAGCCGCACAACAAATGAGAGAAAAAGACACGAGATAATTTTGCAATATTGGGGGACCAGGCAGGAAAGTCCTGAAGGACTTCCACCCATGCTCAGGCTGCTCCCATCTTTTATTGATCTGGAGTAGCCCTTAGGGTAAGGAGGTTTCAATGACACACAGATCAGCAGACAATTTCCAGGAATATACAGAGTATCTGATTAGCTCATCAATAGATTTCCGGGAGTATCTGATTAACAATAATCAACAAGGGTCTACATAAGTATCTAAGGAATTAAGTGAACTAAGGTGGGAATGCTTCAACTATTATTACCTAAATTAACTGGGTGGGTCCTAGATTAACTGGGTGGTGCACAGTTCTGACCTTTGCTAGGACTTCAAAGGTTACTAGCTTTTGGGGGTCTCTGTCTAAACTCAGGCAGTGAAGACAATGAATGGACTCCGGCATAACCTGCTTCAAAATGTGTAAAATGCATGAACATTTCTTAAACCCTCCAAAGTAGGTTGGGTAGTTTAAATATTTTGAGAATGTTATGTAATAAATCAGTAAAAATTGAAGCCTATGGTAGTTATCTTAAGATCAATTAAGTCTTAAGCAAGATTTTCATTTATTATTACAGTTCTTTCTTTCCTGGAAGAAATGGTTTTAAATATAAAATATTGCTGAGTCTGGTATTTCAAAAAGAAAAACATTTTAATTGTGGATAAACTAGAGGAGGATATCTCAGAGTTATAGTAATGATTAGGCCCGGTGCACAAAATTCATACACTCGGGGGAGGGTCCCTCAGAAAGGTCTGTGCCCTCTCGCAGTCCAGAAGCCCTTGGGGGATGTCCGACTGATGTCCCCAGCAGTTGGACATCCTTAACGCAGCCGCAGAGGCAGGAGAGCCTCCCGCCACCACCGCTGCTCTCGCCAGCTGTGAACCTGGCTCAGGGCTTCTGGCTGAGCAGCGCTCTGCCTGTGGGAGTGCACTGATCACCAGGGGGCAGCTCCTGCGTTGAGCGTCTGCCCCTTGGTGGTCAGTGCATGTCATAGCAAACAGTTGAGCAGCCTTAGCTTATCATTAGCATATTATGCTTTGATTGGTTAAACAGCTGACTGGATGACCAGACACTTTGCATATTAGGCTTTTACTAGTATAGGATATTGATTGATTTCAGAGAAGGGGGCGAGGAGGGGAGAGATAGAAACGTCAATGATGAGAGAGAAACAATGATCACTGCCTCCTGCACACCCCACACTGGGAATTGAGCCTGCAACCGGGCATGTGCCCTGACTGGGAATCAAACCATGACCTCCTGGGTCATAGATCAACACTCATCCAATGAGCCATGGTGGCTGGCCAGTAATGCTTTTGTTTAAAAAAGTTTCTCAGGACAGTGCCTGGCACACAGTGTTCAATAAGTGTTGTTAGTTTTCACTCTCTTCAGTTGCTAATATTTATAAATTGCTGATAAAGTTGGGCTTCCTGGAGTTGCAGACCATCATGGAGCTGGCACACGCCTGGCTTTTGTTTCACCACCCTTCCTCTTCACACCTGTGACAGATATTGCTTTTGGTTCAGAGCACTTGGACTTTGCCTATGTATCTGAATGTCAACATGCTGTATCAATATGTCCCTCAGTATTGCTACTAACAATGGCTCTATTTTGACACCAGACAAAAATAACTTGATTTAAGTTGTAAATAGAAACTTCCAGGCAATGCAGCAAAAGAGGTGGCAGGGGATTTGGTGATGGAAGCAATTTCATGGTGCCACTAGCATTTTTTTTTTTTTTATCTGAAACTATTGCCATAGTTTTAGAAAGGTTTCTGCTAAAAAACATGCTCTCAATGACCATTGTGGACCATTTGAAAAGTTATATTTCCTTCTCCTTTTTACCTTTGACCTCAGAGATCCAGCCCAAACATACTCATGGTTGAACTGAGGGTCAAGGTTGGAGAAGAGTAAAATTATTTTAATAACTTGTTAAATCTCTACTGTGTTGCTGTATGGAGGAAATGATGACCTTTCCTATTGTCTATCTAGGAAGTGCAATTCAGTTTAAATGGATTTAACCTCATAGTGTTATGGCAAATATGGGGCTCCCAATCCTACATTCTGGCCTGTAATATACTGATATTTGGCAAACAAGACAAAACAAACATACTGGACATCCAAAATGCTAATTGGAAGTGGATACCCCAACTCCATCTACAATAAAACTAAAAATGTGCCTAGATACTTACAAAAATCTAAAATATTAAGGCAAGTTGACTCTATTTTGTGTCTTTGACTCAGGCCTGACCAAGTGGTTTCAGGGGCATAAAGTATCCGGTGAAAGCTGAGAAATGTCAAAAACTTTCTATTACTAACTTTATAAACTGATGTTATCTTCCCTAAAGTTTTTAAATGAAAGTTTTTAAAAAGCATCTGAGTGAGTGTCATGTGTTTGTGTGTGTGTTTCTTTGTGTGTAATGCACTCACAAGTTTCAAAAATAAAGATATTGCTTAAAGTGGTACATATTGAATTATTTAATTCCTAACTCTGTCCCTGTCCATTTCTTCTCTCTCATAATCTTATCTTTGCATTCTATAAGTACCTGCTTTAAATACTTACTTGGATATATTTTCCAGACTGTTTAGGCTAATACAGCCAAGATAACTGACCTGAAGCAAAAGCCTCAGGAGCTATAACCTGGTAGAGATTTTCAGGAATTGTTGGAGACTTAGTATGGACTAGGTTGAGAGTGAGAAAGTCCTGAGGTCTAGTCTTAGAGGAAACCCCTTACTTCCATTGGCTTTAACTCAATGAACCCCTACCAGGTTATCACAGTGAAGGGTCAAGAAAAATCCACTGCATTTCAACAGAGTAAGAGAAAAATTACCATTTGGATATGCCCAGTGAGTTCAAAAAAAAACAAAGGACTCCTTCCAAGAGGCAAAACTTTACGGTACACCAAACCAAAAGGGAAGAAGGGCAGTTACCCAGTTCCAGCCCCTCTCTCCTTTCTGTCTCCCCTAAGAAGGTGAAGGGTAAAGTAACAATTGTGAAGACATAGACCCACTAAAACAGTAAGATTGAATCACAAGATTGCAAAATGCTTCCCTTCTCCCAATTTTATTACCATATCATTAGGGCTCCAGTGTAATAACAATGAATTACAGATGAAAAGGCTACAAGAATGAGACTCAATTTAAAAGAGAGTTCCAGAGAGAAACTAAGATGGCGGCATAGATAAACACCGGGAAATTGTCGCCTCACACAACAATTGAAGAATGCCGCAAGGGTCAGAGCAAACATCGTCCAGAACAACAGGAAGGCTGGCTGAGTGTAATTTCTACAACTAGAAGAAAAGAAGGGCACGCTGAGAGCCAGAGGAGCTGCAGAGGTGAAGTGCAGAGGTATGGCGGCGGCTCGCGCGCGCGGAAAGGGGGTGGCGCCTGAGGACGCGGCTGTCTTTTTGAATCACAAGCTCCCGACTGCTCTGAACTCCGGTTCCAGCGGGTCTCTGGGGACCCAGGGCTCATATGGGGAGAGGCTGGTCTGTCAGGCGGCAGCGGGCGAACTTGAGGGCGGCTTTCCCTCAGAGGTGCTTGCAGCCGTTACCGGGACACTGAGACGCGCGGCTCCGGGCGCGGAGAATCACCATAGCTGCTTTCACCGCCCTTTGACTCCCTGAGACCCCGCCCCACCCAGGCTGCGGCAGAGGCTTTTGCATGTGAATGTACCTAACTGCAGCCCAGCCAGGCAGACCCGGAACTTCCAAGAGAAGGCCCAAGGCCCCGCAGCGGCTTGCATTGCTTCACAGCTGAGCCTCTTCGTGGCTCCTGCTGTGTGGCCTCAGGCAGGGGCTGAATTAGCACCTCCTTAGATCCAGGAGCCACTCTACCCAGTGGTCAGAGGGGGACCATTCTCCCACTTCAGACACAGCTGATTCCCACAGCCAATTGGCCTGGAGGTCAATTCCTCCCAGTGATCCTACAACAACCAAGGCACCAAGAGTGTCTACGCCAGGTAACTGGGGAGGCTGAGCCACTGGGCCCTACAGGACACCTGGCGCGCAGGGCCACTCTATCAACACAGGGAAGCAGCCAAAATGCGGAGACAAAGAAAAAGGTCACAAATGGCAGAAACGGAGGAAAGCAAATGACTGGATATAGAGTTCAAGGACACGTTTATAAGGTTTTTCAAGAATTTTATGGAAATCGCCGATAAATTTAATGAATCCCTCAAGGAGTATAGTGAGACCATGGAGGACATGAAAAAGGACCAACTAGAAATTAAGCATACACTGACTGAAATAAAGAATAATTTACAGAGATCCAACAGCAGACAAGAGGATCCCAAGAATCAAGTCAAAGATTTGAAATACAAAGAAACAAAAAATACCCAACCGAAAAAGAAAAAAGAAAAGAGATTCCAAAAATATGAAGATAGTGTAAGGAACCTCTGGGACAACTTCAAGCGTACCAACATCAGAATTATAGGGGTACCAGAAGGAGAGAGAGGGCAAGATATTGAAAACCTTTTTGAAGAAATAATGACAGAAAACTTCCCCTACCTGGTGAAAGAAATGGACTTACAAGTCCAGGAAGCGCAGAGAACCCCAAACAAAAGGAATCCAAAGAGGACCACACCAAGACACATCATAATTAAAATGCCAAGAGCAAAAGATAAAGAGAGAATCTTAAAAGCAGCAAGAGAAAGACAGTCAGTTACCTACAAGGGAGTACCCATTCGACTGTCAGCTGATTTCTCAACAGAAACCATGCAGGCCAGAAGAGAGTGGCAAGAAATATTCAAAGAGATGAATAGCAAGAACCTGCAACCAAGATTACTTTATCCAGCAAAGCTATCATTCAGAATGGAAGGTCAGATAAAGAGCTTCATGGATAAGAAAAAGCTAAAGGAGTTCATCACCACCAAACCAGCATTATATGAAATGCTGAAAGGTATTCTTTAAGAAGAGGAAGAAGAAAAAGGAACTCTTACCATTTGCCACAGCATGGATGGAACTGGAGAGCGGATAAATACCACAGGATCTCACTCATTTGTGGAATACAATGAACAACATAAACTGATGAACAAGGACTGATCCAGAGACGGAGAGGCATTGATTGGACTGTCGGGCCTTGGAGGGAAGGTAGGGGAGGGTGAGGGCAAGGGGGAAAGATCAACCAAAGGACTTATATGCAAGCATATAGGCCTAACCAATGGACACGGACAACGGGGGGGTGAGGGGATGAGCGGGGGGGGGGGTAGAGGGTACACATATGTAATATCTTAATCAATAAAAAATATTTTAAAAAAATAAATAAATAAAATAAATAAAAAATAAAAAATAAAATAAAATAAAAGAGAGTTCCAATGGAATAACCACCCATCCTGCTCCCCCGCCGCGCCCCCCCCCAAAATAAACGCATAGAGAAGAGACAGAAACTAAAACACTAGAGAAAGCGTCTGTCATCTACAATTCCAGAAATATTATACAGGCCTCACTCCTAGCTAGATTAACATAAAATCTTACATGTAAAGCCTATTTATCTCACGTCCTCTTACCTGGTACATCATGTCTAATTTATTTTTTATAAATAAGATCCAAATTATATAAATACCAAGAAAACTATACTCAGGTGTATCATATTCAAATTACAGAACCCAAAGACAAAGAAAACCTTGAAAGAAGCAAGAAGAGTAAAACACCTTACTTTTAGTAAGGTGTTCTAAAGGAATAAGAATAATAATCTATACTAATAATAGAGGAATAAGCAAATTGTCCGGGATGCCATCACAGTAACAGTAACAACTGAACAGCAGGCTGCGTAAGGTGACCAGGCCAGCAGGGGAGTTAGTGAGGGACAACCAAACAACTAAACAGCAGGCTGTGTGGGGTGACCAGGCCAGCAGGGCAGCAGTTGGGGGCGACCAGGCTGCCAAGGCGGACAGTAAGAGGTGACCAGGCAGGTGAGGGGGGGGGGGGGAGAGCAGTTGGGGGCGACCAGCCTGTCAGGGGTTGAAGTTAGGGGCAATCAGGCAGGCAGGCAGGTAAGCAGTTAGGAGCCAGCAGTCCCGGATTGTGAGAGGGATGTCTGACTGCCAATTTAGGCCTCATCCCTGGGATCGGGCCTACACTGGCAGTCGGACATCCCTGGAGGGGTCCTGGATTGGAGAGGGTGGAGGCTGGGCTGAGGAGACCCCCTCCCGTGCATGAATTTTTTTCACCCGGCCTCTAGTATTAGTATTATTTTCACCAGAAACCACACAAGCAAGAAAAAATTAAAGTAAAATATTTGAAGTATGGAAAGGAAAAGAATCTATATACAATGAAATCATCCTTCAAAAGTAAAATAAAGACTTTCTCACACAGACACGAACTGAGGAAAGTCATTACCAGCACACGTGCTCTGTTAAAGGTTAAAAAAAGTTCTTTAAGAAGAAGGAAAATGATACAGTTCAGAAACTTGCATTTATATAAAAAAAGGAAGACTGTGAGAGAAGGAATAAGTAAAGGTAAAAATAAAAGCCTTATTTTACTTTTACTTGACTTATCTAAGATTTTTCAAAGCAATAGTTGTTGTTATTATTGTTTTTCAAATAATAATAGCAAAATTGTATTGAGTGGTTTTAACATAGGGATATGTGAACTAAATGACAGCAATATTATAAGGGGTAGAAGGGAAAAATTGGAGATAATTCTCTTTTGTAAGTATCTGTATTACCCTTGAAAAGCTATAAATTATTTGAAAGTGGACTTAAATTAATTGAAAATGTATATATAAATCCTACACACTGTATGATTCCAAATATATGACATTCTGAAAAAGGTAAATTATAGAGACAGTGAAAATATCAGTGGTGCCCAGGGGTTATGAGTGGGGTAAATAGTTGAAACATGAGAAATTTTTAGAGCAGTGAGAGTATTTTTCATGATACTGTACTTGTGGCATATGACATAACTTTCAAAATCCATAGAACCATACACTGGATATAAATAAGCCAAGAGTAAATGGTGACAACCCAATATTGACCCCTCCTGACAATTCTAATCCAAAACCTATAGCTTCAGAAAATTCAGTAGAATGATAGCCTACATAGTAAGCTAAACCATAGTGGGCATGTAGCAAGGATGAATTTTGAGCAATCTTCATTCTTGTTAAATTTTATATCCTGGTGAATTGACACTACTGTTTCAGTTACTTGAATATTATCCGTCTATAGAGAAAAAATAAGCATTTTGTTTCCTCTTTATAAGACACAGTTTTATTACTTCCAGCAGCATGGATTGCTGTGTCTAATTACTGCCAGAAGAAGGACTCTAGATCATTGATTATAAAACTAATCATGATTTTTGGCAGCCATTCCCCAAATTTTGACTGCTTTATGGCTAATAATCTTTATATTTATGGAGCAAACAGAAGAATAAAAAAGCACAGTAGGCTGGGACAAAGAACCATATGCACTCAGTTGACCCTCGAGGATGTAATGCTAACACAGTACAACAAATGGGTCTCATTATAATAATAATAATCATAGAATGTGCAATCAAAGATTGGGAAACAGCTAAAGAAATACATAATGCAAGCACTGTCAAATAACAGTCAACCTAAGTCCCCAACACAAGCACATTACTGAGCAGAATTCTGAGGCCCCATTCCAGAGGAAGGGGCTTTGTAATGGATCAGCAATTTCCTTTGCAGTGGTTCTCAACCTTGGCTGCACATTGGAATCACCTGGGAATCTTTTTACAATCCTGATTTCTGGGCCTTATTCTCCGGAAATTCTGTTTCTTTGTTACTAATGTTGTGGCCCCACCTCATAACAAAGAAACAGAATTTCTGAAGGATGAGGCCCAGAAATCAGGATTTTAAAAAGATTCCCAGGTGATTCTAAAGTCCAAGGTTGAGAACCACTGCTTCAGAGGAAAGGAGGAGCAATACCATGGATTTCCAACAAGCCCTGCTTGATGTTACCTAACACCTCATTTTACTAATTAGGAAACTATGTGTGTGTTGCCTAAACTCAGAGAGCTAGCAGAATCCTCTTTCTACAGAATCTAGTGGTTGTTATTGAGGTTCAGTTGATAAATATTGAAGGCCAAACTAGCTGATGCTTTTAAATACATTGACTGCCCTCCAAGGTCAGGGTCCACTTTGTACTAAGAAGATCTCAGTCTATGTACAAGCTCAATGCACAAGCCCTACAACCCCAAGTGGTCCAGAATGTCTTTGGTTTCTCCAAATGCTGGAGGGCATGTCTCTATTCAGTGGCTCTTCATAAAGCAGATACATCGGCTCAGAAATGAGAAGTCAGAAAAAAAGGGGAATTAACATTTAACAGCTACATTAAATAAATGTAGGCCAGAAAATCCACATTATTTCATATATCTCTCACAAAACACTTAGAATAGTGACATTATGCCCTCTTTGAAGATTAACAAAATCGGAGGCTCCTAAGTTTAAATAACTCACACCAAGTCTTATAGATAGAAAATGTCAAAATTGTATCGGGACTCAGATTAGTGCTGTGTTACTTCATCGTAATGCTTCCCTGACAATGGACATAGAAACTTTACTGATTGCTCTTAAGTTGAATACTGAGCTTGCTGCTTTCACCATAGTGCATATTAATAATTTTGAGCAATTATGGGAAAGTAGCAGAAGAAAACACCCGTGAAAGAAGGGGATAATTGTAAAGGATCTAAAAGTTTCATAGTTTTATAAAACTAAGACACATATAAAATATAGAAAAGCATTATCCTTATTCTTATCAGATACCAGCTCAGAAACAACAAAGAGCTCATACTGTCCATCATAGTTTTGGATAAATCAATGGCATTATTATTGACTTTTCAAATAAAATAACATTTAATTGATCTTTAATCCAAAATCTCTAGACAGTGCCAGGAGTTCTGAAATATCAATCTTTGAAGACCTTGAGATTGTGTATACATTTTTTGTATGACCCTACCAGGTGAGTGATAGTAGTGGAAATGGGATAAATGGCATTTGTAATTCTTTGTCTTATTACTAAGTTGTGAAATAAGTAGACTTCTAGTGCCAAAATACATGTCAGTTAGTTTTACAGGAAATAAAGGGAGATGTTCCTTTGGCTACTGATTTACATGGTGTGTAAATGTTGTGTAAAGAGCAGAATGAAGACGTGAGAAATGTCTGCTGCATCATCTCACAACTTTGGAACTGATGATTATATCGTATATTAAATATTGGGTTAAACAGAACTATACACCAAAGTTCTTGCTTAATTACTGAATGTGTGTTTCTCAGAAAAGCTTAATATCTGCCAATTTATCACCTTGATAGCATGTTAAATAAAGCCAGAACTTTCAGGTAACCCATTTAGGCTCATTTTTCTCTTGACAGTTTTTTTGAAAAATTTCTGGTCTATTTTTCAACCTTTCTGTATCCACTATCTCCTTTTCTAAATATCTGATAAATTTTTAGGTTTTTCTTTATAGGTATTCTATTCTCACCTCTCTGGGATTTCTTCCAGAAAGCCCTTGGTTGACATTCTCTTTTATTCTTGGTTTCTATATATGTAAAATGGGATCAAATATTTCTTCCTTAAGGTTAAAACAATAATATCTTTGGAACACAGTGCTTAGAATGGCTTCCCACTATAAGGGTCTACAGAGAAGAGCTCATGTTTCATTTATCCTTTAGCTCAGTATTTGTCTTTTCCAAGTTGCTACATGGATGTTTTGTTAATTGGATACAGATACAGATTGAAAATTTTAGACAGAAACAAATGTCTTGCCCTTGTGGACTTCAGAATAAAGAAGCTAAAAGAGATACATGCAATCAAAGAACTTCAGTACAAATATCTGTATATATAAAAGCCTAAGTGACCAAATGACCAAACAATCGGTTGACTGGTCGCTATGGTGTGCGCTGACCACCAGACACTCAATGCAGGTGCTTCCAACCTTGGTGGTCAGTGCGCTCCCACAGCCAACTTCCTGTGGCTGGCCAACCTCCCTTGGTCCCTCCCTTCAGCCAGCTGCCGATTGCCAGCCAGGCCAAGGGACCCCACATTCATGTACTGGGCCTCTAGTATGAATATAAAAGTAATATGTATTAAAGCACTATAAAACATAGATAGATAAAGGATTCTAATAAACCACCTTTGCCATATTGTTTCACTTGGAATCTCCTATGGCATCAATGCCTGTGGAATGGTGAGGGGGTCTTCAGGGATCTGTATGTGCGCATGAAGATTGATATTCTTAAAAACATCAAGAGCTGTCAGTACGGGGTGATTCTGTGTGTATCTGCGGATCCTATGTAGCGGGAGATGTGGGAATCCCACCCAGGCTCTCCCCTGCCCATGTATCCCTCATACTTCCCAATGACCTGTCAGATAAATTGCACTGAGAAAGCCATGTGCAAAAGAATATCAATCATATTCTTCCCCAAATGAAGTTAGGTAACTTCTTAAGAAAGCTGCGATAGGAGGAATTAAGTGCTTTCTTCTTTGGATGGCCTTTCTCTAAACACAGGTAGAGAAGTATGCTAAGAGTAGGAGACTCAGTATTTGTTATAAGCATCCTCCCTGAATTTTTCAACTATCTTTTTAGAGGAAACACAATGGGGCCTCTGTAAATATGGACTGTACATCTTTTCCCTGAGCTGGGGAGTAAAACCTTTCAGGGCAGGGGAGAAGGAGCTGAAGAATACATTTTTCTCCTGTTCTTTTTTAGACATTTCCCTCTCTGCAATAATTGTCATGAGACGGTAAGACTTGAACCTGGTAAGGTATTGGCTTTGAAGTGCTTGCATTCTCGAAAATACCAAAAGAAGAACAGGACCCAGGAAAAATAGATAAAAAAATATTAAAAAGTTAAATGTGGTTCCAGACTTTGAATAAGAAAGGCTAGAAGAGCGATTCAGGGTTGTCATCCTCTTAGGGATATGAAATATAAATTTTCTGCAGTATCTCTTGCATGTTAGTCTCACAGATCACAGTGTGGATATTAGGCTTGATGGGGAAATGATTTGGCTGAGATGAGGGAGGTGAGAAAAGCTAACAGCTTACTCTCACCACTACATTTAGACCCATCTCCACAGACTTATGAAGTGACCTGATAGAACTGACGATCAGACTCTGTAGTCTCTGTGCTCCGACCTCCCTTGCCAAGACGCAGAAGGTATCCTCAGCCTCTGGCAGACAGAAACAACAGTGTGAGCCACACTGACAAAGGCGGTGGGAACAGTCCCAGTTAAAAGACCCCTGGGAGCCCATTTTCTACCTTGATAATCCCCACCGCCTTTTCTAACGCAGTGTTTACTACCTGGTGGGGGATATTCTAAAATGATTTACTGTGGGGAGCCCTGGTGTTTTTTCTTTCTTCTTATTAGACTGTACTCATTTCCCATAGCATCAGTCAGACAAGAAGTCACAAGGACAGAAGGAAATAAAGGGAAAAAATATTAAATACTTTATGTATGTGATAATACACGCATTATTCTCTTTAATCTTTACAGAAAACATGCAAGATTTATTATAATGACTCCCATTTTATGGAATAGAAAACAGACTCAGAGATAAGAAGTAATTTAGTATTGTAGCTGACTCAGTCAAAATCCAAAAGCTGGATTCTGACTTAAAAGATTGTGAATTTGCCCGGCCAGCATGGCTTAGTGGTTGAGCATCAACCTATGAAGCAGGAGTTCACGGTTTGATTCTCAGTCAGGGCATATGCCTGGGTTGCAGGCTTGATCCCCAGTGTGGGGCATGCAAGAGGTAGCCGATCAATGATTCTTTCTCATCATTGATGTTCTATCTCCCTCTCCCTCTCCCTTCCTCTCTGAAATAAAAACATATTTTTAAAAATGATTGTGAATTTATTTTGTCACTCTCTGAGATATTCAATATACTTAAGTGTTTTAGGGAGAGCAATTTTCAAGGTACAAGCTTTCTATTGTATAATCTGAGGTACAGAGACTTGACTTAATTCATCCTGATTTACTGCTGCCTATTTCTACCAAGTACTCCTAATTTCATCTCCAATTTGGTGCCTCTCTTAGGCCCAAATAATCTAAACTTAAGGATTATTATCCTGCCTTGTCTTTGGTTCACATTCTCATATTAAATCCATATGCTCCATATCAGAGCTGTTTTCTAAATTCCTCAATTTAAATAATCACAGTTGAAACTCTTGATCCCGCTCATTAGCCATTGCTTTCTGTGCTCCCAACGTGTCTTTATTCTTTTCTGTCTTCACAAGCTCACTAAACCCCGGGTCATAGCAGGGCTATTTCCCTTCTTAAGGTATCAACTGAAATGTTCATTTGTCCCAAATGGAAAATGGTATCATATTGCTTAAATGTTGTTACATTATGACCCTAAGTTATTTTCAGGTGTGCTCAACTTTCATAGTGTGTCCCCATGCATGTGTATTCTTACCAAGCTAAAAGTGTAGAGACGCCCTGCGTCTTGGTGTGCATGAAGTTGGGATAAAAGGATCCCCATGCCACATACGTGTTCTATACTGCCCCTTGTCTTGCTTTCTTTTTTTAAATAATTTTTTTTATTGATTTGAGAGAGAGAGAGGAAAGGAGAGGGAAAGATAGAAATATTGATGAGATAGAAACATCATTGGTTGGATGTCTCCTACTGGGGATTGAGCCTGCAAACTGAAAGTGTGCCTAACCAGAAATCGAACCAACAACCTCTTGGTGCATGGGTCAATGCTCAACCATTGAGCCACACTGGCAGGGCCTTTGTCTTTCTTAAGTGAGCTATTTAATAACAACTGAGTCTATGTCTTTCTCCCAAGTTACTATAATTTAATACTGATTTTAATGCATCCCAAAATGTAACACTTTAAGCATAAACATCAAGTGTGACTGTATCTTGTATGAGACTGGCATTTTCTCTCCATAAATGATGGTTATTTTAACATGCTGTTGCCCTGTGGGTATTTTTCTTTTATAACATATGTTGACTAACAGCAGAGGGCATAGGAAATATGCATAAATGAATGCAAATGACAAAATGTGAGAAAATTGTAAAGGAGAGTCCACACGTGGTCCTCACCATTCCTGATACTGTTTCTAGCTAAATAAATGATGATAATTTGACCCAATTTTTGTCCTCATACTAAGTAGTATTTTCCACTGCGTTTTGAAAGAGCGAGAAGAAGATTTGGGAAGCAGGGTGCATGTGAAATCGCCATGGAAACTGCAGCCACATTCAGCCAATGAAAAGCTTCCAACATGCGCTTTCAACTTCACTCCACTTCCAAATTTAGTGATTTAAAACACCTGTTCTCTAGCACATGATTACTGTGATTTAATGGGGGTTATTAGAGCTGTAAATAGGATAGATTTTATATGAAGGTGTTGCATATTGGTGTACGTATCTATTTTTGAAAAGGGTAAAAATTCTCTCCAACTATTTCCACATCTATGAAATTTTTATTCTCCTATACTTGGTAACTTTAACGGGTAGAATGAGGTGAAGAAAACATCCTTGATATTATCTTGATACACAAATAAATAAGGATACATTAACTACTAAGTCCCATTCCAAAAGATGTATTTAGACTGAATCCCAAGCAAATCTATTGCACTAGATGCTCACAGGGAGGACAACCACACAGAGACGAACCCTTCCAAAGTCTGCTATGGCTTCGTTAGTGTCTTACCTCTGACCTCGGCCTCTGTCTCAGTGGTCAGGGTTGCACGTGTATTTTCTCTGGTGTCTCACATGTATGTAAAATCAGAACTGTAACATGCACTTTCTCTTGTGAAATGTAAAGATCACTTTTATTTTTATCGTTTTGATGTTAGTTTAACTGCTAAAGTTTTGCAAAGGCCAGCTAATTGTTTGAAACTATTTGTCTTATTTTACACAATTAAACAGTATATATATATATATGTTGTTTTTGCAAAATATTATTAATGGAAAAATAAACCATTCCATTTGATACAAGGGATTCAAGGATATAAATACATGGGGACATTATGAAATTAATAACTTTTAATAAGCTGTAAGATATTAGAAATATGTCCAGAAACAATTCCTAAAAGTATGTGATATTCATAGATATTCATTAATTGATTCCAGCTGTTAGATATTTAGACATTTAGAGCTTTTTAAAAATTTTTCATTACAATCGTGTGTGTATTTGTGCCTGTGTCTGTGTGCATTGGTTTCTAATTGAATCATATTTAGTTCCTTGTTTAAGTAGGATTTTTGCTCATTGAATTCCAAAGAGAACTAAATTTAATAAGATACTGCTAATAGGGTTTTGACTGTTTCATGAACCTTTGTATTATGATTATAACTTTCAAAAACAATCGGCGTTAGTTTTTGACTGAGTGAGTATAATGAACGTAGGAACGCCATAGCATCTTCACCCTCTGAAAGATCGCTCTTCCAGTGGCTCTCAACCTTCTGGCCCTTTAAATACAGTTCCTCATGTTGTGACCCAACCATAAAAAAAATTTCGTTGCTACTTCATAACTGTAATGTTGCTACTGTTATGAATCGTCATGTAAATATCTGATATGCAGGATGGTCTTAGGCGACCCCTGTGAAAGGGTCCTTTGACCACCAAAGGGGTCACGACCCACAGGTTGAGAACCGCTGTAACTAAGCCGTAGCCCTTGGCACTTATTTTGCTTATGGTTTTAAAGAGAGAAAAGGTAGAATGAGTTTCTTTATTCCTATTGTAAAATAAATATATTATGTCGTCTCTCCAAAATTAAATAAAGGGTGTTTTGTTTTGTTTTCATCTCTGAAAGCTATTTTTACTTTTATTCCTAACTATGACCTTTGTACCACATTATTTGTTGTTGTTTTTTTATTATTAGTCACATAATTTATGTCCACCATAAGCATTTTCAAAAAAACAAGGCATTCAGCTCAGTGAATAGGACTGTAAGATATGCATGACCTTATGGGAAAGGTTTAAAGTTCCTCTGACTATGAAAAGACATCCTGATACCACCACCACCACGTTTCAAATCAATAAGTCCAGAGATGCAAATAGAAGAGTTATTAAAAATTAATCTCTACATTAAAATGCCTGTGTGACTAATAGCAAGTGAAAAAATGTATGGTGTCATAAATCTTTGGACTGGCACTAACCCCCTCTTCTCATAAAAACATTGTGATTTGCATGCACTGGTTATGCCTTGAAATTTATGAACAACAAATAGCAACATGACAGGAAAAAAATATCATACTCTGAAAGAAAAATGGAGAAAGTAGAAGGGATTTAAATTGGCTCAAGGAGGAGATGGCCTTAAGGTAGAACTTTGATGCTCACAGTCTTTTTACTTTTCTTGGGTGGTACCATAAAAATTATACACATGAGAAGTAACTTAACTAACAAGTGTGTCTGATAGAAAGACATTATCCTTTACTTTTCCTTTTTTACAATTCCTCTATATTCACAGGGGATGTTTGAGTCAATCATTTGGTTAATATAAGACCAAATCATGAGAATTGCTAAGGAGAGGGAAAAAAGTGATGGGCTGAGTGTCTTATTATACTCATGTAAATTTTTGTGGATATGATTTACTATGCATTTTCTGTAAAAACCTTTTACACCTTTTTAGGATGTGTAATTGTTTAATGCATACAAGCAGAAGAGGATGAAATAATCAAATAAAAGGGATTCAGGGTAACTGCACTGATTTCGATTTACAGTCGAGTCTCTGAATTATTCAATGGATCAGTTAAGATTATTTTAATCTTAACTGCAAGTGACTCCAATTCAACTCAAATTGGCCTACACAACAAAAATAGAAAATGAATTTATTTGCTAGGCAACAAAGAGAGCTACGGATAGATCAAACCTAAGATAAGCATATCCAGATATTTACTTATCTCTCTTAGTTCTGTCTTTGCTTTTTTACCTCCTGCACCTGATGTCTCTCAACAATTCTAGCCTCACATTCCTCTGTGTTAAAAAAGCACCTGCAACATCTTCCAGCAATCCCAGAGCAAATGCTCTTTATCTTTTACTGATTCTGAATGTGTATCCTTGATGCTTATATCCCTGAACTAATCACAGAAATCAGAGAAAATCTACATTCAGAATGAATCAGGCCTGGGTTACATGTCAGAAACACATGGAACTGGGAATGGAAGAAGAGGGTGGTTACACAGATGAAAAGAATGAAAGAGTAAATATGTAATGTGTGGAGCAAAAAAGAAGCCCATTGTGATCCAGCTTGATGGCTGCTCCGCATTCTTACAAACATTTCAAAATTACAAACACCTTTAAAGGTGTTGGCAACCCAGATGCTGCTGAAAATGCAATAACCTATCTTCCAAACAAAGAAAAAATCCAGATACTAATCTGTCACCGAATCCAGCTTTAAACCTTAGATCTTTATGGGACATATATTCCTCTTCAAGGGAATTGGATATAGTGCCTCACTGTCTAAATGAAACAATTTATCAATCCCACTATAACCGGTATATTCTGGTGGTAAAGAGCAAGAAAAAGTTAAGTAAGTGCTCTGCAGTTAAAAACAAAAAAATAACAAGACCAACAACCATCCTGAGATATGACACAAGATTCTATTTCTTCCCAATCTTACTGCTTACCTGATAAGAGGAAATATGCATGTTTCTTGTCTATCTATCTATCATCTATCTATTATCTATCTATCTATCTATCTATCTATCTATCTATCTATCTACCTATCATCTATCTACCTATCTATCATCACTTATCTCCTTGCTATTGCAAACATGAACAGAGAAGACTTAGTCCTACTTGTTCATTTCCATTGCTCAATGTCATTGTTGCACGTGACTTGAAATCAGGTCAGAAGCTGCTGTTTAAAATTATTCAGCTGAAGAACTGAATGAAGGCTCCAGATTTTATTTGTCAGCTTAAAAAAGCTTACTAAATACACCCACTCTAGATACTGGTAAGTTATCTATCACTAAATGCGTAACATCATACCGTTCCTCTGATTGTCTACTAGCATCCCACTCATTCTCCATAAAGGCAGCAATCTCACAATTATGACCTATAGGCCAAACCCTAACCGAGTCCTTTTAGTTTTTCTCTCTTCTGTTCCCACTATCTCCAGCTAAAAGCTGCCCAGGCCATTCCTTACACATGCCACATGCCGTGCAACCTCTCACTCAGACTTGCCTGAAATGCTTGCGCCCACTTCTCTGTTCAATTCTCAGAGCCCTCTTTCATGCCTTTCTTCAAATGGTGCTCTTATCTCCATGGCAATGCTATATATTTCACTTATTTATTGTCTTTATTATCTTTCTGTTTCCATTATATTGAAACTCCTCCAGGGAAGATATATTTATTTTGCAAACTGCTTTATCTACAGCCAACAGTGTCTAGATCAGTGTCTGAAAGAGTATTGATGGTCAATAAATATTTATTTGAAAAAAAACAACAAAATTACATCACTATTGGCCTTGGAGTAATCTAAGAAGAAGCACTATATATGTTCTCTTGAGAAAGCAGGTTACTAAACTTTTGAAAGCCTTAATCCTGATATTTTGAAAATGGGAATCATATGTATTTCACTAAATTTGTAAAATCTTAACTTAATGAGGTACATTTAAAAGTGCAAAGGCTGTAATGCAGACTCAATAAATATGAGTTTGCTTTCTTCTTTTCTTCCTATTCCATATATATTCAAAGACCATCTGATTAATTATTTACTATATGACTGTTTTAGTTTCCTAGGGCTGCCATAGCAAAGTATCACATAACTGGGTGGCATAGAACAACAAAAATTTATTTTCTCAGAGTTCTGGACATTACAGGGCTCATCCTAATTCAGAATGACTTCATCTCAAATTGATTCCATCTGCAAAGACCTAGGCCAGATGCACTGTGCCAGGGGATAGGACTCCTGCGTATCTTGTAAAGGGGCACAATGCAACCTACTGCTCTGACTTCCCCTTGATGATATCTCTATCCCGAATTTACCTGGGCCACGCATTCCATTAGTGTTACCCCTCTCACAATGACTGTTTACATAACAAGGATGGTGAAACTAGAAAAGTTAAAGAAGTAGATAAGAAATAACATCTTCTCAGATACTATCAATAATATTTTATATTTAAAAGAGTTTGTATTTGCTTTTGGCTGCCCTTTAGAATTTTCTGATATTCCTATGATAAAATACATAAACAGATTAAAAATGTCTTTAGACATTTAAAGGCATACTTCACATAAATAAAAGATAGGTAAATATCCAGCTTTACAAATCCTGGAAGAACTACAAATTGAAACCATTTTTATGTAAATTTTTTCTTCACCAACAAAATAATCAAAGACAAAAAAATACAATTTGTCACGTTATATAATCTTGCTCTCTTACACCAACCTTAACATCTCTAAAATCAGAAAAAGCAAATCATTCTATGCCTTCAGATGTAAGTACACAGTATCACCTGTGCAATAGCCTTAAAACATTAACTAAAATCAAACCCAGCTTTAACATCGGCTTGTTTCTGCTCCAAAGGGACAAGCTTTAATCTTTTCAAGGCACTATGACCAGAGACAACTTCTTGGTGTGGACTGAATGTTTGGGTTTCTCAACAAACAAAATTCATATGTTGAAGCTAGCCCCAATGTGGCTGTATTTGGTTGAAGAAAGAACTTTTATGAAACTAATTAAAGTTAAATACGGTCATAAGGGTAGGGCCCCAATTTGATTTGTTAGTGTCCTTATCAGAAGAAATTCCACAGAGCTTGATCTTTCTCTTTCTTTGCAGGTGCACAGAGAGGAAGTTATGTGAGCACAGGGTCAGAGGCAGCTGCCTGCAAGCCAGGAACCTAATTGACTGGCACCTTGACATTGGACTTCCCAGCCTCTGGGACCACCAAAATAAATTTCTGTTGTTTAAGCCACCTAGTCTGTGTTTTTTTGTTATGGTAGCATGTGCAGACGAATACATTCCCTATTTGTCTTACAACCAGAATGCTACCAAAACCAGCTCCTAACAGCCTTTGATTTTTCTAATGGCTTTTTATTTTTTTATTAGAGGCCCAGTGCATGACATTTGTGCACTGGTAGGATCCCTAGCAGCTGCCAGCTGCCAGCCAGGGCTTCCTTTCCTTCTCCCGAACCTCCCTGCCCCCTGGTTGAACTCCCGGATGACCTCTTGGTCGAGGGGACAATTTGCATACTATACTTTTATTATTAGGATGTTTCTTTCTCAAATCCGTGCTTCATTCTTTCACTTACATCTTCTCTAGTTTCCATTTGCAGGAAGGGAGCAAGCTGCCTAGACTAGCTCTCCATCTTGTCAGTGCTCTGGCTTTGTCCACATGCATAGTGGTGAGGTCATATTGCCCTAATACATTATTAAGTGTGCTCATTAAATACGCTTTCGTTCCTGCCGGAAGCAAACATTTCAGGGTCCCATGGAGTGCAGGATGCTGGTAAAAGCTCTGGCCAGCACAGCTTTTATACTTGTTCTTGTTATGATCCTGATTAGGATGGTGGTTGGTTTCCCTTTATCTTCCTCAGAAAGACCATCTCATTTAAGAACCATTCATGAAAAGCCCTCAGAAAAACACAAATTACTCATTGAACGTTATGTGTACAAAGCGAGTGCGTGCCTTTCATAACATAATTGCTACACATTTCAATAGTAAACTCTGTATAACTCATGTGAGGATCAAAGCTGGTCATAACACTTTGTCCTTTATGTGGGAAATATGTTGCTCCTCTAGAATTCTAATTCATAATGTCTTGCATAGGGGCACTTGGTGAGGAAGATTTTTTTATTTTTATTTTCCAGGTCATAGTCTCATTTTTGTATAACCTTAAGCATACATCAATGTGCTCTTTGACTACTTTCTTTGAAATGCAAAATTGAGTCTTTCTCTGGGGTTGTGTGATATGAATATTTAAGTTGATAAAAGAGATACATGTAATTTGTATATTAAAAAGACATCATGTTTGGGCCAGTATTTTGGGTTATTTCAATAATCATAATTGTTCATGACTGACTGGACATTTATTTATTCACTAGAGTTTACTGAATAGTTACTATTTGTCATATATTTTTCTAGCCAGTGTGTTTATGATATAAATATGTAAGGCATGACATATTGCTTTCAATAGAGTAAGAGCAAGGGAAGTGTGTGTAGTGGAGAGTAGTACATACAAAAACACAATGTAATTATTCTTTAGAAATGAAACAGAATATGGAGAGATTGAAATCAGTTTCAGAGATCAACTGAGATATGAAAGACCTGTATACGTTTTCTAAGCAAAGAAATGGGGTAAGAAATTCTTAGCAGAAGAACTGGTAACATAGAATGTTACATGTTGAGAGAGAGAGAGAGAGAGAGAGAGAGAGAGAGAGAGAGAGAGAGAAAGGAAAGGAGGGAAAGGGAAGGTAGGAAGAAAAGGAAGAGCAGATGGATGGACAGAAGGGAGGAAGGAAGGAATGGAGGGAAGAAGGAAGAATGCTAGGCAGGAAGTTAGGTTAGGAAAGAAGAAAGGTAGAAAGTTAGGAAAGGAGTTAGGAAGGAATGAAGAAAGGGAGGAAGATAGAGAGAGTATTAGGGAACATTGGCAAGTTTCATGTGCAGAAATTATGATGCAGATATTATGATGGAAAGCTTGATCTGCATATAATACTATCTGCAGGCATAATGGCATTATAGTTAGGGTTTAGAAAGAATGTAACTAATTAATAAATTCTAAATATGTCCTGAAAAAGACAAGACAAAATACAAGGCCCTGTGGCTCAAATCATGAGATGCTCATGAGTGGAGTGTCAGCTGGAAGGTAAAATTGTAGGAATGTCTCGAGAAGATGAATCAGAAACCTCAGTGCTTTCTTGGGCCATGGGGATACTGTAATAGCTTAACGGCACATATTGAGAAATGGCACTTCTGACACTTCGTTCTACACCCACTCTAGACATAGGGAACAACAGGGCTGGGGAGCAATTTAAGTAGCAGGCTGAGAAAAAAATTTCTGAACGTTGGTCAATTCATAGCACCCCATCAAATCTCAGTTTCAAGAATATGTTTCACAAAGGATCTGTTTGCCATTTTGCAGGTGGAAATATTGTGTGCACATTTAAGTAACCTCTGAAATATGGAACACTAAATTTACCTTAAATATTTTTAAATACATTTGCACAATTAAGGAAAAATCATGACAAATAACAGATTCCACTTACTATAGGTAACTTGAGCACACACATTTTTAAAATATATTTTTTTAATTTTTTATTGATTAAAGTATTACAAATGTGTTTTTATCCCCCCATTGTCCCCTCATCTTCCCAGTCTTGCCCTCACCCTCACCCCCTGTTGTCTGTGTCCGTCGCTTATGCTTATATGCATGCATACAAGTCCTTTGGTTGATCTCTCCCCTTAACCCCCCCATCCCCTACATTCCCTCCTAGTTTTGAGCATCTGATTGTTGCTTCTCTGCCTCTAGATCTGTTTTTGTTCATCGGTTTATGTTGTTCATAATAGTCCACAAATGAGTGAGATCATGTAATATTTATCTTTCTCTGACTGACTTATTTCACTTAGCATAATGCTCTCTAGCTCCATCCATGCTGTTGCAAATGGTAGAAGTTCCTTCCTTTTTACTGCGGCATAGTATTCCATTGTGTAGATGTGCCAAAGTTTTTTAATCCACTCATCTGCTGATGGGAACTTAGGCTGATTCCAAATCTTAGCTATTGTAAATTGTGCTGCTATGAACATAGGGGTGCCTATATCCTTTCTGATTGGTGTTTCTGGTTTTTTGAGATATATTCCTAGAAGTGGGATCACTGGGTCAAATGGAAATTCCATCTTTAGTTTTTTGAAGAAACTCCATACCGTTCTCCACAGTGGCTGCACCAGTCTTCATTCCCACCAGCAGTGCATGGAGCACACACATTTTTTAAACATGCTATTCAGTTTGAAACATGAACTTAGTACCAGTCTCTCTCTTTCTCATCTTATTAATCAGTAAAGAACTACACTTTGAATTCTGTTCCCGCCCCTAACCACACATGGACCAATCACCTTACCACACATGCTCAGTCATCGTCTGTAAGATTGGAATCATGTTAATACCTATTGGTAGGATGGTATAAGGATTACATATACAGATAGACACATGCAAGGGTTTTGAGTTTACCCTATAGATTGTACCTCAAGGTGAGTTGTTCACTGGAAGTTGTCATTATGAACCTGAATATCAGGAAAGCAGAGAGAGGTGTGGCTTCTTTATACCACAACTGCTTGAACTGAAGTATGGAAAACTGAGATAAAACAGCATATTACAAATCTATGCAGTATTATTTTATGGGAAAACAGAATAATTTAACAAGCTGTACTTTTACCTGGTATCATCTAATGACATATCATAAAAGATTCAATCACTAAGATTAAGGGAATAAGCTACTGATAATGTATTGGTCATTTATGAAGCCCTACTCAAAATATTTGAGTTTTGTTGAGCTTATGATATGAGAAGATTCAATCTTAGAACATTGACCAATTGGGGCAAATCAACTTTTGCAGGTTTTCAGAACCTTCTAGGAAGTGACAGATACTTTCTTGGAAGTGACAGAAACATACAAAAGCAGATTCTTTGTCAAAGTCATTGAGAACTTAGTACATGCTTTGCACTGTGCTTAGAACTTCCCATTCATTCTTTCGTTAAAACCAATGACCTCAATAATTAGCTATTTTAGGTAAAAGAATGATGACAAAAAATGTTTAGTGGGGCCCAGCCAGTGTGGCTCAGTGATTGAGCATCAACCTATGAACCCAGAGGTCATGGTTTGATTCCCAGTCAGGGCACATGCCTAGGTTGTAGGCTCGATTCCCAGTAGGTGGCATGCAGAAGGCAGCTGATCAATGATTCTCTCTCATCTTTGATGCTTCTCTCTCTCTCCCTCTCCCTTCCTCTCTGACATAAATAAAAATATGTTTTCAAAAAAAAGCTTCGTGGGACTCTATATCATATACTTATTAAGTGATACCTCTAAGATGCAAAGCCACTCTTCTGATTCCGCAGCCTACGCTCTGCCAATGATTCATTTGAGAGGTTGGCTAGAAGGATTTCTCGAATTTGACTGGCACTGGGAGGTTTCAAAACCTCAAAACCCTCAAAATAAAAACAGAATTAAATATATAGCTTATTAGGTGAAATTCCATTAAAGAATACAGAAGCATGTGGCAAAACACAGCAAAATCTGTTTGTATATGTGTATATATATATATACATGAATTTCCAAATATTAAACTTCTTATTTACCTTCGCCATCCTCCAAAGAATCTTCATGGATAGAATTTCATATTACGCTCTACGCTTGGTAGAAGCAGATGGTGTTTTCATAAATTCCCAAAACCTAGAAGAAGTCTCGTTTCACTTTGAGTTACCAGGTACCTGTACCATCTGAAGTAGGGCTAGCAAACTTGGGACGACAAACTTGCCCAGAGCAGCGTGGCAGTTTAGCTCAGATCTTTGAAAAACCAGTAAGTTCTTTCTGGCCTTTCTAAAAGACAAACACTTTGCAGAAAAGCTGTGCAGTAAGGGAAACTATCAAAAATCATTCTTGTAGAACAGTGAGGCAGTGAGGCAAACATTATCCCCCTTGTGGTTTTAGAGCCTGTAATAGAAATTAACAGTGCCATCTGCAGCCCGATTATACACTTGAAAATCCCCACATGGTTTATAGCATGCATTATGGTATACAGCAGCTATTTTTGCTAAGCTAGTCACAGTTATATTCGTTTCCGCCAAATTAAAAGATCCTACGGACATAAAAAATACCAAGACAGAGGTGGGGGAGAAGCCCATGTAAGCGTTAAAAAACCTTTTTCATCTGGGTTTATCTGACATCCTCTAAGTCACTGGCATCAATTCTCTCTAGTTCCTTATTGCCATCTTCACCCTGCTTTAGAAATAAATTTTGTGCTGCTACACTATATTATATTATCTGCTCCAGTGGCCTAAGCTAGCAGTGGGTTCCATATGTTCACCATCTTTGTGTAAAAGAAGTCTCCTGAATTTTCCGTTTGCTGTTAGGTGATTTAATTTTTGAAGATGGTCAAATGTTCCGCCAAAGTGTTACAGGCATAAAGACGTTGGTAGTTCCATCAATGATTCACATCATGATCCATGGATAGAAAAAATGTAGGGATTTTCTTGGAAAATTAGTTTAAAATTAGTAAATTAGTTAATTTCATTTACAGATTAAGCCAGAAGGTTTTGAGTCACTAATGTTCATTTATGAGATGGAATAAAATGGGTATTGAGGAATTAAAGTGAAACCCATGTCAGAGTAAAATCTACCTGTCTTAATGGGCGTGTCATAAAACTCACAAAGTAATGTAGATTTTGCTCAATATTTGCAGCTCAAATGAAAAATACAATGTAAATTATAGAGCATGTTGACATGAAGCAATTTGCTTTACTGAGAATGGAGGGAAACTCACACTTATTAGATGCCTACCTTAGTATGCAGTTGACAGGTATTTTCACATTTAGTTTATTTAAAACCCATACTAACCCTCCTAAGTAAAATCAACAACCTCCATTTCCCAAATAAAGAAAATGGAGCCCAGCCATTGTGGCTCAATGGTTGAATGTCGACCCATCCACCATGAGGTCACCAGTTTGATTCCCAGTCAGGGCACATGCCTGGGTTACAAGCTAAATCCTCAGTAGGGGCAGGAGGCAGCTGATCAATGTTTTTATCTCTATTTCACTCTCCCTTTTCTCTCTCTAAAAATCAATAAAAACATTAAAAACACAAGATAATGGAAACCAAAAAGATTTAGTTATATCTCTCTCTATATATAGATATAAAAGCCAAGTAACTGGAACAACCAGAATGACTGGAACAACCTGTTGTTATGACCTGCACAGCAGCCAGTCAACTGGCCCGATCAGGGGTGGGGCTGGCTGGCCAACCTCCTGTGGCCCCTCCTGCCTGACCGGCTAGGCCCCTGATCAGTCCCTCCTCCCCAATTGGGGCAGGCTGGCCGGACCTCACCTGTGCATGAATTCATGCACTGGGCCTCTAGTCAATATATAAAAAGCCTAGGCTAGTGGTTGGCAAACTCATTAATCAACAGAGCCAAATATCAAAAGTACAACGATTGAAATTTCTTTTGAGAGCCAAATTTTTTAAACTTAAACTATATAGGTAGGTACATTGTTATTAACTTAATTAGGGTACTCCTAAGGCTTAGGAAGAGCCACACTCAAGGGGCTAAAGAGCCGCATGTGGCTCGCGAGCCGTAGTTTGCCAACCACGGCCTAGGCAACTGTGTGACCGACCTTTCAACTGTTTGGCCGATAGCTATGACGCGCAATGATCACCAGGGGTCAGATGCTTAATGTAGGAGCTGCCGAGCTGCAGTGACTTGGCAGCTGTTGTTCTAGGGCAGTGATGGCGAACCTTTTGAGCTCGGCGTGTCAGCATTTTGAAAAACCCTAACTTAACTCTGGTGCCGTGTCACATATAGAAATGTTTTGATATTTGCAACCATAGTAAAACAAAGACTTATATTTTTGATATTTATTTTATATATTTGAATGCCATTTAACAAAGAAAAATCAACCAAAAAAATGAGTTTGCGTGTCACCTCTGACACGCGCGCCATAGGTTCGCCATCACTGACCTAGGATATGTTTCTTTATTGATTTTAGGAAAAGAGGAAGGTAGAGAGAGAAAAACATCAATGTGAGAGAGAAACATGGATCAGTTGCCTCCCATATGCACCGCAAACAGTGATCAAACCCAAAATCTAGGTATGTATCCTGACCAGGAATCGAACCCACAACCTTTTGTTGTATGGGGTAAAGCTCCAACCAACCAAGCCACTCAGACAGGACAACTTCAAGATTTTATATGTACATTGTCATTTCCATTTCTTACCTAAATTATTTGAATATTAATATTGAATAATCTTATTAAATAATCTGAAATATTCTCAGATATAATATCTAAGTAACTATAGTGATTTTGTGTTTTAATTACCTTTTCAAATAAGTTTATTATTCTGTTATCTAACAATTACCCAGAGTCATGCTTTTCAAAATGTAATATATGTATTTTAAAACAAGACTTAATTGGTCATTTAAGCAATGCTGTTAACAGTTATTGACATAATCAGCTGTCTATTGTTAATTTTCAGTGTGTTAATGACCAATATTTGCACAATCATTTGGTTATATTGTGCAGCTGATCTGACTTGGATGATAAAGTGGTCATTTTAAATGAATGACTTGCTTTATAGCTATAGCCTGAACTAGTTACCAATGAAGGGTTCACTTTAAAAATTCATGGCAACACCAGATATAGCATCAGTAAATGAAAGGTTAATTTCATCTCTCATATTTACCTACTCCTAGTCAATTGCAATGATTTCCAGCTTGTATTGAGTTTGTTATGCCAGGCATTGTGGTAACTAGTTTTCATAGGATATTTCATTTACACTATAAACTCATGTGTTAAGTGCTGTTATTGCCTCCACTTTTCATGCAAAAACTAATTGTTAGAGAGGTTACATACTTCCTCCAAGGTCACACGGTGAGTGGTAGAAAAGTATTCAAATCCAGGTTTTTCTGGCAGCAGTCTATGCTTGAAATCAGCTCTTCTCTAACTTAAATATGGCCACGAATTACTAAGGGATCTTATTAATTTAATGATTTGGTAGGTCTAGAATATGGCATAGAAATCTGTTTCTAACAAGCTCTCAAACGATGGCCATGCTTCTAGTTCTCAGACTATGTTTTGAACAGCAAAGCTCTAAGTCTCCATTCTGCCTCCATATTTCTGTTGCACCTCTATTCATAGAAACAGCAGTGGATTTTTCTAGGAGAAAGCGAGGAAAATTGCCTATTCTATATTCCTTTCTTCCAACGAACTCCTCCCCCCTGGCCCCCTCCATAGTCTCTTAACTTCTCCGGTGCCTGCCGGTGCCAGGCTGCCTGGTTCTGTTTTCTAACTTTTGTTTGTTGTTTATTTTGCTACAGCCTCCACTGCCTCTCTCCCCCAGAGTCTTATTTTCTCTGGGCAATTTTTGAATACTGAAGAAACAATGGATTAGTCTGTACCTCAACTTCATCAAAACACCTCTTGCTTTAGCTTTGGAAAACAAATTTCCTTTAGCAAAAAGGAAACAAAAAGAAAAGGCTAGCTAAATATAAATCTGTTCATCTTATTACAAATGAAGAGAGGTGGGATTAATAAGTTAACTCTCCAAATTATGCTAGCATTTTTCAAAGGAGGCTTACCACCAGGTCTCAAGAGATTCTTCCTGGTCGGAGTTCTGAGAAATGAGGTTAATCCAATCATCCTTAAATTACTGCATGTGGGCTGCCATCTGGGCTGACCCCGATCAGACTTAATCCACCAAAACATATTTCCCTAATCAGAAAAGAAGTAATAGAGGGAGAGTTTAAACCACAGTCACTTCTTAGCTGGTGGATATTTGCTACTCTTTTTAATTTCAATAAGACAATTGCTCACCTGACTTTCTTGTTATTCTTTGTAGATTTCCACAAGCCTGCCTATTTTTTATTTGGTGCCTAAACCCTCACACAGAGACTTTAATGAATTACATTAAATTGTATTCTTCTTGTTCTGTTAGTCGTTTGATAAGCTTTTTTAATTTTGCTTTCTCTTTCCATGGAGCCTGCATAGAACACGGTTCTGATAAGCATTTACTGTGGTCTCTCACAGTGGGCATTTTAAATAGTCTGGTATTTCTGTGTTGCTTCCTTTAGAACTTGGCCTCATGAGCATTTTAAATCCAGTGATATGATGATCCCTGGATCGTAGATGCTCCCAATATGAAGCTTACTTAACTAACATGCTTGGCATTCTTTCAGGGACTGAGTCCAGGACTCACTGTGAGGAGGCCTGTTGGCTGCTCCACAGACGACAGAGAAAAGCAATCCTGCTACCCAGGCCCGGAGGAAACAGGGACCCCTTCCTTCCCTCGAGCTGCCAGAGCTCCTTTCTCTAGCAATGGGCCGGCAGCGGAGATTCTCATGCGGGCCCTATGTTTAGCATGCAGCCTGGGGGAATAATCCACTTATCTCAGGTGGAAATCTGATAAGGAAGCAGGTCCTTTGCTCCGATTTCTTATAACCATCTGTTGCTCTGGCTGGCTTGGTACCTTTGATTCTCTTTTCATTTCTCTGTGCTTTTCAAAATCAACAGCCCTGGACTTGAAATTGCTTCCGATGCTCCTGAGCTGCCGCGTGACCAGCGGCCTGGGTTCTCCCAAGTGGGTTTGGGTGTCCATTTCCCCCCACAAATTCCAATGGACGCATGGTCTGAGTAAAAATCCAGTCCCTACACTTGTAAATACAATTGCTCTAAAGGAACGTTTTATGACAAAAAGTAATAAATGTTCAAAATTTAGCAGGAGACATAAAAATATATATTCTTTTTCTCAGATCTTCACATTCAGAAATGAGAGTATTTAGATAGGCTTTGTCCTTGACTTTCCCTCATATCTATTAATTACATAATATTATATTTTATATATCATATATATTATAATATCTGTTACTATAGAATTCTTATCCCTTTAAAATGCCATTATTGTTATTCTGTCAACAGTAGTTAAATTGTACCCTCAATTTCAATTCTGCTTGGTAATGTTATGGAAGCATCTGGAACCAATAACATTTATAACCAAGACAGCAAAGTTCTAGAAATTGGAAATTAAGTCTGTTTGAGTTTGGGAAATCAGAGCATTCCAACTTCTTCCTTAAACATATGTAAGTTTACTTTCATTCAAGAGAGGAGGAAGAAAGAACAAATATTTAAGCAAATGTTCTAAACAAATGTTTCAAACAATTACAAATTAAGTCATAGCTGCTGAATTAGATCTTATTAAGATTCATTGATAGCTTATATATTCGAAGACATCATCTAAGAACTTCCCAATATATAGATTAGGTATCACGTCTATGTCCAGTTAATATTAGCTGATAAATTTAAGATATTCAAAAATTTACTAGCTTGACAAAATTGGTTAATTTCTCATATCAAACAAAATAACATAATGTGAATTCTTACATTTGCACAATTTGGGATAAAAGGGATGATATTTATACCAGAGGCCCAGTGCACGAAATTCATGCATGGGTAGGGTCCCTAGTGGTTGCCGGCTGCTGGCCTGGGCCTTCCTTCATTCCACACTGCCCCCTGGTGGTCAGCACGTGTCTTAGCGAGCGATCAAACTCCCGTTGGGTTGAACTCCCGAGGAGACACTGCATATTAAGCTTTTATATATATATATAGATTACTATCTTAAATATCTAAAACCCAGAAAATATATGAAATAATGGTTGTAGACTACCAAGCAGGGTAGTGACCTCTGAGAGTGGAGAAACATGCCTGATGAGCCTAACATTTGCCTCAGCTTATGGTCTGTAGAATTTCCAGAAAACAGTGAAATGAGGGAAAGCCCAGAGTTTGCTGGGCTTCTTAAATCAAGAAGACAGAACTGAGGATTTGGAAAATCCAGGGTGGCTAGAATTCACGGGACAGTGTACTTGAGAAGAGCATGCCGTTTAAAGTTATAGCCCCAGAAATCTTCAGAGCAATCCTCTTAAGCCATTAACTAACTACAGGTAAGTGTGTGCAATTGAGATGTTTATTTGAAGTTAACAAAGGAATGAAAGAAATGGAGCAAAGCAAACAATAAATGCAGTTACACAGAGCTAGATCCCGTTTAGTTTTCCAACTGCTGGAGTAAAGAAACCTGAGCTATTGAAAAGAATGCTTGGGATTATGTTGCTTTAGTTGTGAGGCCACAGTAGCCCTTAACTAGAGGTTGCTCTGATATCATCTAATAATAATTTAAAACAAGCCTTAAACAACTGTTTATAATTAACATGTCAGGGCAAAGCTCAATAACATTTTTACTAATAAAAAGATATACAGAGACCGAAAAAGCAAACTTACATTGTCTAGCACCTAATTAAAGACTAGCAGGCCTACATAGAAGCAGAAAAGTATTAGAAATTTTAAAAAATCAATCAAAACCAATGAAGAAGTGACACAGATTTTAAAGTAGTGGATAGGGATATTAAAATAGCTACAATAAATATATTCCATATTTTTTAAGTTAGAGGAAAGCATCAGTCTACTAAAGGGAGACATAGTATATATTAAAAAGAATGAATGATAAAGTTGTGGTACATTCACATGATGGAATACTCTGCAGCCATAAAAAAGAAGGAAATCTTACCTTTTGCAAGAACATGGATGGACCTGGAGATTATTATGCTATGTGAAATAAGCCCGTTGGAGAAAGACAAATACCATATATTCCACTTACCTGTGGAATATAATGAACAAAATAAGCTAACGAACAAAATAGAAATAGAGGCTTGAATACATGGAACAGACTGACAGCTGTCAGAGGGGAGGGGGGTAGAGTGAAACTGGATGAAAGAAGGTGAAGGGATTAACCAAAGAACATATATGCATAGCCCATGGACACAGGCAACGTGTCGTGATGGCCAGAGGGAAGGGGGGCTGGGGCTGGGTAGAGGTGGGAAAAGGGTGAGAAAATGGGGACATCTGTAATAGGGTCAACAACAAAAAATAAAGTTTAAAAAAGAATGAATGAAAATTCTAGAGCAGTGGTTCTCAAGCTTCCTAATGCCGCGACCCTTTAATACAGTTCTTCATGTTGTGGTGACCCCCAATTTCATTGTTACAAATTGAACATAATTAAAGCATAGTGATGAATCACAAAAACAATATGTAATTATATATGTGTTTTCCAATGGTCTTAGGCGACCCCTGTGAAAGGGTCGTTCGACCCCCAAAGGGGTCACGACCCACAGGTTGAGAACCTCTGTTCCAGGGGTAAAAAGTATGTCATAGGTTTAAAAATGCAATAGATAAGATAAACAGTAGAAGAAACACTACAGAAAGATTAGTGAAATAGAAGACATAGCAATAAATGCAATCTACAATGAAAGAAAGAAGAAAGACTGAAAAAATTGTTAGAGCATCAGGAAACTATTAAGATGTCTTCAAGCACCATCATATCCTGGAATTGTAGTTCTAATAGAAGGAGGGGGACAGGGAAGAATATTGGAAGAAAGAGCAACTACAATTTTCCAAAGTTTGTTGGAAATGATAAATCGGTAGATTCAAGAAGCTCAATCAACCCTAAGTAAAAGAGTTATGATGTGGACTATGCCAGGAACATCATCATCAAATTGCTTAAAAGCAGAGATAAAATCTTAAAAGGAATTCAGAATAAGAGAAGCCTTTTTCACACATCAGGGGTGAACATGACAGCTAGTTTCTTATTTGAAACAACAAAAGCCGAAGGCATACCAGAAGCATCACTAAAGTAGTGAAAATTTTAAAATCTGTTAATTTAGGATTGTATTCTTAGTAAAAGCTTATTTCAAAAATAAAGGAAAATATGGATTATTTGATAACTAAAATTACTGAAAACATTATCACTAGCAAGCAGCAGCGTGCCAAGAAATGTTAAATATGGAAATATGGACCTATACAAAGAAGAGTTCCAGAAATAATAGAGGGAATAGTAATACATGCACTTAAAATCTCATTTTAAAAATCATTAACGTTTCAAGGCCAACATAATAACAAAGTTTCTGATATATATGACATAATGTATATCATATTTGTATTTATTTTTTATTTCATAGCACTCTGTCCATGTTTTTTTATTCTCAGTATCTATTCTTTCAAAAATAATAATAAATCTGTTAGAGAAAAAAATCAACTATTACCACAGATTATTTCAAAATTGTATCAATAAAATATATGGCAACAAAAGCACACTGGCTAGGATAAAATAAATGAAAGTAAACAGTTGTGAAGTGTTCATTTTCTATAGAAAATGCTATAATGTACTTGAAACTTAAATGAGGTCAGATTAATTGAGATTAATTATATAAATCATGAAACTAACACTAAAATATAAGGTATAGCTATTAAACAAATGGAAATTAAAAAACACACACCTTAATACTCAATAAAAAGAGATATAGAAAAAATGATGAAAAAAAGGGGAGAAAGAAGATATAGGACAACTGAAAACCAAACAGATAAATGATATATTTGAATGCAAATAGCAATAATCACATTAAATATAATGTTTTAAATGGCCTAAAACCAAAGAAAAATATTTTTATATTGGATCCAAAAGTGAGACCAAACTTTACGTATAAAGACATAAAGTCTTTATGTTTCACTTTAGATATAAAGGCATAAGTATGTTAAAATTAAAAAGGATCCAAGAATATTCTCTGCTAGCTCTATTTTTTAAAAAGTCTGTATCATTAATATTAGGGAATAGAGATTTCTGAGCAAAGAGAATTATCAGGAACAAACAGGGATTTTCATAATGCTAAAGTGGTAAAAAAAATCAAGAAATAGAATTATGTTAATGTTTATTTTTCTAATAGAAGAGCTTCAAAATATATAGACACTGAAGAAGAAATAGACAAATCCCTGAGCGTGAATCTTCCATGCAGAAGAACTCCAAATAACTTATGTAGACAGTTTGCCCTAAAGGAGGTGAAGCATAATTCCCAATGCCTTAAAAATGGGCTATGTATAGTGATTTCCTTCCAGAGAATAGAGTAATAAAAAGGGGGAAATAGAGTAATATTACAGTGCAGAACCCTGACAAACACTCTCAGCCGAGGAACTAAGGTCAACAGAAATAGTGATAAGTATTAAAAGTCTGTACCCTTGATATGATATCATGAAAATGCTCTTTGCCTCTATTAGTGTTGTGTGCTTATTAGATTTTTTTGAAGAACTCATTCCCTTGTACGTACGTACCATTATATGTTTACCCATTTCCATGTGGATGGGCATGTAGGTTGCTTCTTATTTTGGCTTTTACAAATAAAAGCTGCTATGAATTCTTATGTACAGCTTTTTAGGTGGGCATTTGCTTTCATTTCTTTTGGGTAAATAAATGAAAGTGAAATAACGGGACCCAAAGGTAGATCTATGTTGAAGTTTTTAAGAAACTTCCAGAATGTTTTCTGAAGTGGTATTATTTTGTTCTACACATCATTACTAGAAGAATATTGAAATCTCTTATGCTGAAATCTGACTTAATTTATGGATTTGTATATTCTTTAGTTCCTATGTTTTAATTTTGTATGTTTGGAAACTCTTATTAGGAAAGTAAACATTAAGTGTTACTGTATCTTCTTTATTAACTGACTACTTTAATATTATAAAAGCCCCGCTTGGGTTCTGATAATTCTCCTTGCTCAGAAACCTATCTTTTCTAATATTAGAATAGCCACTTCACCATCTGGCCAGCTAACTCAGTTAGTTAGAGCGTCATCCCCATACACCAAGGCTTGGGGTTTGATCCCTGATCAGGGAACATACAAGAAGCAACCAGTGAATGCATAAATAAGTCGAGCAACAAATCAATGTTCCTCTCTCTCTCTTTTCCATCCCCCCTCTCTAAAAAAAAATAATAAATAAACCGTGTTTTTAGAAAAGCTAATAAAAGAGACAAATAAATATTGATAATTAGAGTATGAAAGTTATACTTTAGGCAGAAAGGAAATCCAGGCTAGATTGTTGCCAGCATTTCCATATACTACAGGCAAGCAGGGGGCTCTGGCCATTTTGTGCCATGTTTTAATCCTGCAAAAACTGCTGAAGACTACTTTTTTCCAAAACAAGGAAGTAAACAAGGGAGGAAAAAATTCCTTCGTTCTGGGAAACAGGATTTCTGATTGAGAACAAAGGCAAATGCCAAGGTTATCAGCAAAGCAAATCCCAGAATCTCAGCTGCAGCCATAGAGCAGTCTGTCCTGAGACACAGGGAATAGAGTGCTCCAGGGTAAAAAGCTCTCCCTCCAAAGAAGAAAAATAAACTGATTAGCGGATGTAATGTGCTTGTGAGACATTGTGCTGAAATGATACTAAAATGTATAAGATCTAATAAGTAAAAAGAAAATTAAATGAAATAAAAAAAGGCAACTTCCAAGTGAAACAAAAAATAACAAAATAAAAATTAAACATAATTCACAAACCTGTTCAGTTGTAAATAATATGCAGGAAGACATGATTTAAGTGTGGAATAAACATTGAAGAAAAACTTGTAACATAGTTATATTGGGATAACTGCAGGAAACAGCTTGTCACCTCCCATCATAGAAAATTAATAGGTAACCCTAGCTGGTGTGGCTCAGTTGGTTGGAGTGTCATCCAGTGCACCATGAGGTTGCAGGTTCGATTCCTGGTCAGGGCTTATCATTAGCATATTACACTTTGATTGGTTGAACGGCCCACTGGTCAACTGGATACTTAGCATATTAGGCTTTTATTATATAGGATAAAGGAGATGGCAAAGTCCACATATTGAAATTTTTGTAGGTTAATGCAAACATGCTGTGTTGCTACAATAATGTTCCCTTCAGATGCTTAACACATTTTATTTACCGAGATTGATTTTCATTAGTAAAAAATGAAATTCATCACCCTATAACTATCTTTCTTTAGGCTTATAATTTTCACATTGTTAGCTTTATGCATAGAGATCAAAAATCCAAGTTACTGCTCAGACTTTTGGAAGCATTCAAAGTCTATGATTTGATGTTCTTTCAAACCACATTGAAGCTCCATACTTTTTTTTTTTCTATCTTGTGGCTCTTCTTCTTTTGACTTTTGTAATTTTTGCACATGTCCAATTCCCTATGGTTGCATCACACATCATTTGCTAGTATTTTGAGTGCACAAAGGACAGAAGCTGTTCTGTGATAAAGTGGATGCTGTTAATTCTTCCTCCTATGGATGATTTTCTTTATTGGGAGAAAAATTATCTTTTACTTAGATCTTTTTTTATTTTCAATTACAATTGACATGCATCATTAAGTTAGTTTCAGGTGTACACCCCAGTGATCAGGCATTACATAACTTAATAAGTGATCACCCAAATAAGTCCCACATCCATCCAGCACCACACCTAGTTATTAGAATATTATTGACCATATCCCCTATGCTGTACTTTACATCCCCATGACTATTCTATAATAACCAATTTGTACTTCTTAATCCCTTCAACTTTTTTGCCCTTCCCTCTTCACCTCCCATCTGGCATCCAACAAAAAGTTCTCTGTAGCTATGAGTCTGTTTCTGTTATGCTTGTTCATTTTGTTTGTAGATTCAGTTGCTGATATATATGTATCTATTTAGTATTTAAGAATAAAGGAAAACAAAATGTCCTCTATGCCTGTTTCAGAGCCCCTGTGTGTTCAGATCACTGGCAATGGGGAAGAATAATGTCTACATTCCGGAACAGGCTTGTCAACCCTTGCAAAGATTTCTACTTTATGTGTAAAATTTAGAATTTCTAAGGATAATATTGGTTAAATGACATACTATTCTGCTCTTCCTTGTCTCTTGCAGTTATATTTTCTTATGTCAACCAGAGTCCAACTGTTCTTACCATTAGCATCATTAAGGGTCATAGCTACAAATAGGTGTCATGCACAGATCCTATATAATAAAACCCTAATATGCAAATGACCAAATGGCGGAACAATGGGTGGAACGACCAGTTGCTATGATGCTCATTGACCACCAGGGGGCTGACACTCAATGCAGGAGCTGCTCCCTGGTGGTCAGTGTGCTCCCACAGGGGGAGCGCCACTCAGCCAGAAGCCGGGCTCACAGCTGGCGAGCGCAGTGGCAGTGGTGGGAGCCTCTCCCACCTCTGCAGCAGCACTAAGGAGCAGCGAGCTGAGTGGTAAGGAGCAGCGAGCAGGTGGGCAGTAAGAAGCTAGGGGTCCCGGACTGCGAGATGGCACAGGCTGGGCTGAGGGATTTCTGCCCCCCCCCCCCCGCACAAATTTCATGCACCAGGCCTCTAGTTTGAAATAAAGTACCATAACATTTAATAAAGGAAGCTCTGTAAAGTTTTCAAAGATATAAGCAGGAAGAGCAAGAACACGAGTAATAGTACGGTCTCCAAGGGCAGTCCTGCAGGGAGCGACCTGGGAGCAAGATGTTGCAGAAGATCCCAGAAAAACCAAGCGACACTTTGAAGAAGTGTAGGAATACTGTTTTAATTACACCGGTGGACTCCAGGAATGATTTCCAAATCAGAGTACCGAAATATGCAGGGGCCCTCATTTTATATCTCCCTGTGGTCTTTGTCCTGCAAATATGGATTATGCTTCCAGTCCTTTTCGTGGGCTTTGCAAGAAAGCCCTTATGTATTGGGAGTCTCCAGGCCATATCTGATGTCCTGGCCTGGTGCCAGCGATAACAACCCTCCCTCCCTCCCTCCCTCCCTCCGGGCAGTGCACTGTTCACAGGTTTATGGCCTCTGTAACAGATTCTGCAAGACCAGTTTCTGGGAAGGAGGTAATGACTTAATTATAGGTTAGCTTGCTGGCATGGATTCCAATTGCTAGCCCCCAAAATATCAGGATTACATTTGAATTAGCCCTTTTTAGGCCTTCTCAAAGACAAGCCACTTACTTTGCAGAGCAGAGTGCAAAGTAAAAAAGAGGGACCATTTATTAAAAATGATTATTAAGAATTTCAAGACATTGACTTCAAAGCATTAAACCAAGCATAGAGCCCTTCGGAGTGTGGGGCTTCATGCAGCTCTACAAGCCTCACACCCATGAAGCCAGCTTTGACCAGGAGAAAAAAATACATATCCCAAAGCTTCACTCTCTCCTCTCACTTAGAACACCTGCTGGCCCTCACTTGCTGAACGGAATGAGGAGCCAGAAGGTAAGTGAGCCCACGATGTACACAGCTCATCCCAGAGAGACACGGACAGAGGGGGAAGAAGGGTACCAGCATACAGTCCTCCCAATAAGCTAAAGTTGTTTATCAAACACCCGTGTATCAAGGTTCACACTCCCATTGCAAATGGGGAAGAACCAACATCCATAGATACAGTTGAAATAAATAGAAAATAAAAACACAACTGATGCAAATTGCAAATTGAATATTGACAAGAGAAGTAAATCACCAGAAGCTCATCCTACCAAGAGAAAGCTGTAAATGTTTAGAAATTCATCGTGGCATCGTAACTTCATGTAGGACAACTACCCTTTTGCATACAATAGAATATTTACTAACCTGGTTGTCTTCTTTTCTAGCACAGGATAATTTAAAAACCCTTAATATAAGCACATATATTTTGTGATCCCCTCTAACAAAGCAAAGATTAGGGCATTAAATGGTAAACCATACTTTTCAAAACAAATTTGCATACAAGATAATACTTATGAGAATTGATGACTATCATGTACTGATTTATCTCTGTATATTTTAACTTTTTTCACCTGCACAAACTCTGTCAGAAATACTCATTTTTATTTCATAGAGATTTAAAATTTTCTGAAATTATGTACTCCCATCCACATAATAAAAAATATATGTAAATGTGCTGATTCAAAAATACCCATTTAATATTACCAATGTCTTTATTTGAAAATTTACACTGAAGTGCATAGCATTTAAAACCCTTCCATCATCCTCAACATGTAAACTTATTATAAAATAAATGTGTTTTATACACAGCTGAGAAATCTCCCAATATATACTTGGTGATGTCAGGGATTATATATTAACATTTTTGAGGAATGTCTATGGTTCTGTAACTATCATTTATTCATTACTGCATTTATGCAACAACTAGTTAATGTGCCAGATATGATGAAAAGCACTGAGGAAAAAGAGAAATAAAATTCTTCTTATCCTGTAAGAACTGCATATTCTCCAGTGATATTAATAGGGATGCAAAAAAATATAACTCCAAGAAATACAAAAAGTTAATAGAAATATATATTAATGTGTCATTTGTTGGGTGTCTTCACTGCAAGAATGTAAGTTTCAGAAGGGCAGACCTTTTTCTATTTTATTCATTAATGAATCTTCTGTGCATCAGATGGTATTGGACACACAGAAGGCCCTCAATGAATATGTTAAATTAAAAAAGAGTGAATAAATTAATAAGGAAAAAAAGGTTATGACATCACTATAAGGAATGGTTAACTATGAGAGGAGACTAAATAATAATAAAATGATGATGACAAGAAAGATAAAAATAATGGTAGATAATGTTCATTGTCTACCATATGCCAGACTGTGCTAGGCATTTTACAGGTGGTTATTGATTAATACATGCCATTATTTCATGATAGAGTCATTGTTTGTATTCCCACTTCATAAGTAAGAAAAAGGAACAACAGATGTTATAAATCTGCTCAGGGTCATAAATCATGGCCTGAGCCTTATCTCAAGCAGACACCAAAGTCCTGGGTCTAAACCACTAGACTACCTTGCCACTCACAGAATTTATTGTTAAAGCGTGACTGATAGTAACACTGGCAGATGAAGAAATGTATGTCATTCAGAGAACCAAATGTCTTGGGATCCTGGAGACAGTGTGCTTACAGGGTTTGAGAATTAGCCTGAAGATATAGCTAACCAGATAACAAACATGGGAAGTTCAGAATAAAGAGTTTGTGTCTTATACCAAGGGAGAGGCTGAGCTATTAAAACATGTCTTTGGTAAATTATAAGAGGTGAGTTGCATGTTTATTGATTATTCATTATTTTGCTTTATATTTTAAATATTTTTTTTATTGATTTCAGAGAGGAAGGGAGACAGAGAGAGAAATAGAAACATCTATGATGAGAGAGAACCATTGATTGGCTGCCTCCTGCACGCCCCACACTGGAGATGGATCCAGCAATCCGGGCATGTGCCCTGACTGGGAATTGCACCGTGACCTCTTTGTTTATAGGTTGAAGCTCAACCACTGTACCACGCCGTCTGGACTGCTTATTCATTATTTTAAATTCCTCCAAATATTACATTCCAAATAACATGTCAAAAAGTAGAAGAAAAGAACAGATCACGACTTATTTAAACACAAATTTATTTTTCTTACCTTAAATACAAGTTTCTTTGTCTTTCTTAATTTGCCTAAATACTAATTTATTTTAATGTTTCCAATATCATCAGATTATATTTCCACAAACTCTGTACTTATTTCCAAGAGGAAGAGATAAGTTACATAATTTATTTAAATAACTTAACTTTTCATGTTGGAACGAGAAGAACAAATTTCAAAAAAAAATGACTGAATACATGTTTGCATTATATATTTTATCTGGCAAATTCCTTGGTGCTTTTCAGTAGAACATTAAACTGAACCTTTCTGTCAAATTTCTAAAATTTTTACATTGCTGCTTGTCTTCAGAGAAGGGGCAAATACTTTGTAAAAATATTTTATAAAACTATCAAGAACATTCTTGTGTTGTTTGTTACACAAGGAACATCTTTGAAAAATACAAAAAAAATCATATAAATATTAAATCATCCTTGATTCTGTTGTACCCAGGCCCACAACATTGTATAAAGTCACTGTCTACATCAGATCTATCTATCTTTAATCTTTAAGATATATATGTATATTTAAATATACTTATTAAATATATAAATATATGTGTAAAGATACATATTCTTAAGAAAAATCTTAATCTTTAATAATTAAAGCTTTCAATGAACTTTTATATCTTGTAATTTTATTGCTGTTGTTCTTTGAAAAGTGAGAAATGTTAAGAACTACTAATTACAAATAAAAGCGACTGTGATGGAATTTTTAAAATCACTTTTTCAGCTGAAACTATATGTGCCGGGACCCCCTTCCTTGAGTTGTTCCACTCAGAGTTGGATAAACAAGGTAGATTGGTGAGATTTGGGAGGCAGGAGTGAAGCACAGCCTGCAGAAGGGCTCGCTGATCCAGGCTGCATTTGCTTTGCTCCTCTCTGCTTCCAGCTCTTCCCCGGGGCTCTGGCCCTGCGGGGCAGTAAAAGGCCCTGGCCCATGGCAAGATGCTTTCCTGCAGACCCACAGACTTCTCTCGGATTCCTCCACCACTTTGCAGGCCCCCGGCTTCTCAGGGTCACTGGTGCTGGCTCCTCCCCGCCTGGTAGAATTTCACTTCCCCACTTTTCTGGACATTTGGGTAAAGCTCAATTCCTATGACAAATCCCTTCCTTATCTGATAACTCAAAATGCTTCTGCTTCTGCGAGTGAACACTGACTCTAGAAAGAGAAACTTTTGCCAACTCCTCTGTTGGAAAAAAAATGGAGAATAAAATTTAAGAACTACTGAAAGTAAACATGTAAAGATGAAAAAAAATGGCTATTAGCTCTTCATTTCAGTCGATTTTCACCTCTCACACTTCAGCGTCCCCTCTGAGATGATCAAACCTAGTCTAATTGATTAGTAATTTTATTGTTTCCCTCAAATATTGAATTTTCAGCGAGCATACGTCATCATGAGGAAACTATCATGCAAATTCAACAAGCTTTATTTGCAGTTTTTCTAATCCCATTAGCCTTTGTGACATCCCATTTGATCCACCTTTGCCTATTCACTTCCATTCACAAATATTTATATTCTTTTAATAAATTCCTTCTACAAACATCCAGTGGGATGAAAAGGTGGGAAGAATTAAATAATTGTTTTTCTTTCCTGACACAGCAATATAAATGTCAATTTCTGTAAGCCACAAATCTAATGTGGGAAGACATTTATCTTTTTGTAAAAGGGTTAACCATTCAAATCTTATGCCTTCATTATAAATGTTAAAGCTCTGTAGTACTTCCTGACGTTGTGGATGGCATTATTTTAAAAGGCTCTTCCGGCCTGATTGATGGTTAGCTATATAGGTGCCCTCTGTGAACAGCCTTGCAGATGGCATCAGGGAGAGGACACACAGTGGAGCATTGCTATCGCAAGTGGCAGGAAAGGCCTCCAAAACAAGTGCCTTTTCCTCCCATCCAAAGTTTCCTGGTGGCAGAGATGGGTTGGCAACGGACTAGATTTTCTGCCGAGGAAAACGCTAAGAGCAGAGCGCACTAAGTTAATTGGGTCTTGGATCAGCTGTAAAATAGACAGGCTGACTCTGAGGCTCACACTGATCCGTGCATTCTGAAGGGGCCTGAGATGCTTTTGGTTCAGTACTGGCCACTGGATTTGATAGAGGCAAAATCAATTTCTGTCTGGAATAAAACTCCCTTAATATAATCTCAAACATATTCACAAGATTAGGGTAAAGCAATGTGTTGACAACCAAGGTCCAGTGAGCAAAACAGAACTCAAACACGCCATGTGAGAGGAAGCATGAAAAGAAAATAACCGATTTTGACCTTGAGGGACTAGCAGGGGTGGGCAAACTTTTTGACTCAAGGGCCACAATGGGTTCTTAAACTGGACCGGAGGGCCGGAACAAAAGCATGGGTGGAGTGTTTGTGTGAACTAATATAAATTCAAAGTAAACATCATTACATAAAAGGGTACGGTCTCTTTTTTTTCAATAGTTTTATTCATTTCAAACGGGCCAGATCCAGCACGCGGGCCGTAGTTTGCCCACGGCTGGACTACAGTCATTGGGATTATCAAATATATAATTTAGAACAAGTATGTAAGAAATATTTTTAAAAAATGCAATTAGAGATTGCAACAAAAGGGCATCATGATTGAATAGAAATATTTGAAAATAAAACTATAAACTAACAAATAAATGAAGTTTTTCTAGATGTGAAATAAAATCCTTAAAGAAATATGGAGGACAGAATGAAAATGTATAATATAAACTTAATTGATGTTGTAGGAGGAGACGATTAAAAAATGAACTGGGGAAAGACAGCTATAAAATTTCCAGGACTAACAGAAATAGTAATACAAATGAAAATTTATGAATCTGTGCTCCAAGTAGAAAAAAATAAAAAATAAGTCAGACCCAAATTCGTTGTATTAAAGCTTTTGGACCACAAAGTAAAAGAGCCTTATAGGTAGATTAAAGAAAATCCAGATCATTTGTAAAGAAACAACAATTAGCATATGTTTTTAGCATCAACTATGATACCATAAGAAAGTAGAAACATGTAATTATGTTACGAAAAATAAATATTAAGCTAGAACTTTTACCAGTGGAAGTGGGCTATCTCTTTCCCCACTGAGTGCTGGGGGTGGGTCCTTACAATGTCTTGAGAAGACTTTTCTGAGACTCTCACAGGAGGATGTGTGAATTTTATATTTGCATGGAATTACATCCCTGGGTTTCCGAAGTCTCATTTCCCTTAATGCAGTCCTATAAGAAGCACAGCTGGGGATTCAGTAAAGCCAGGAGCAAAGCCAGTTGTCCAGAATTTCTATTTCAGGGTGGAATTGCGTCCAGGTTAGCATTAGGCTAGTTGCAGCCCATTACTCCATTGTGCGGGGCCCACATGGGCAAATGCAGGAGTGTGAGACCCTGCCAGCCAGGAGTCAACCAAGAGAGACCAAGAGCTAACCAACAGGGAAAAGCAAGAAAGCGAACTTCTTTGTTTAGGAGATTAAATATCTCAAATCTCACCACATTTGTAGTGGCTACACCTACTCTGGCCAATGACCTGTTCTCAGGTGTGACTGGCAGATAAGTACCTTCCATATTTCACCCAGACTTTACTGGGTATGTGTTTATTCTCTGCCCCCCCCCCCCGCCACCCCATCCTTCACCCCCCTATCCAGCCCCTTCCCCCCAAGAGATCTGTGGGGAATAGATCAACCAATTGCTCCCTGGGGAGTGTTAAATTGTAGCTTCCTGGCAAAGCTGCACAAATGACAGGCCTATAATATTTGGCCTTCCCTTCACCCCTTTCATGTTATTAATAATGAGGTTAATTACAATGGCATCAAAACGCTTTACCTAATAAAACTACTTTTAAAAAAATGTGTGTGAAATACATGAGATATCATTTTAAACTTACTAGATTGGCCATAATTATAAAGTCTGAAATTACCACATATTAAAAGAATTTACTGATTGGAAGTGAATTGTACAATTTCTTTGGAAAAACATTAGTATTACCTTATTAGAGTAAATATTTATATATCCATTGACCCAACGATTCTACATGCACACAAAAGGATGAATATAAAATATTCATAGCAGCAGTGTAAATTAAAAAACAAAACGAAACTAGAAACACTTTAATAACCAATCCACAAGAGATTGGTTAAAGAGATTGTTCTGTGTGACAATGGACGCTGCACAAAAGTGAAAATGACTGAACTACAGCTACATGCAACAGACAAATAAACCTCTGAAACGGAATAGTGCAGGAGAATGGGTGTGCCAGGAAACTGTATATATTTTGATACTATTTTTGTAAACCTTTCAGATGAGAATAGTTGCACAATGTATTGTTTATGCTTACACACATAATTGTTAAAACTAAAGCAAAAACAAGAACAGAAAAAAAGAAGTATGAACCCAAAATACAATACACTTTCCTTCCGGAGGTAAAACAAACAGATAGTACAGGAGAACAGAATATGAGTAGACACAGGGTATAAATAATCTCATTTTGGGATTGTGTATTGGATTAAGGTGTAATGTAATTATTAAGAAATAAATAAGATTAAAATATAATAAAATACATATTTTAGTTAAATATGTATAAATATATTAATTTAATTCTCCATTTTTTTCTCACTCTGAAATAATTTTCCTTTTTAGAAAGAAATGTATTTGGCATAATTTCTATGAACCAAATTTTGTAGTCAATTCAACTGTTCACTACCATTCTTAAGTTCCCTAAAAATACATTAAACTTTTTCTTGATGTCTTATCACCGAATCACAGTAGTTCCTTGCTACTGAGTCATAAATTCTAAGGGTATGGCTAAGAAATTTGTATTTTATAAATTCCCTAGGTAATCCTTAATGACATTAAAGTTAGATCATTATTGCTGGACGAAATGGATGTTCCACTCAAATGCACACTTAGTGTAAGTGGCCTACTGTTGCTCTCTGTTTTACTCAGGTGAGCTAAATGTAGACATAGAATTTTCAGGGTGTACTTGCAACTTTTCCGTTAAAGCATAGGTGGTACTTTTTAGAATGAGGGTTATATCTATCTTCATACATAACTAACTATTAGATAGATTAGTATTCATTTATACTCTATTTCTTGATGATCTAAGGTGTGGCAACAGAGGACTCCAAAGATTAGCTCCAAATGATCATAATTGACAATATAAAATTAAAATCATTTTCTGTTCTTGCCTGAAAGCTGAGATTGGAGTTGGGCCTGACAAGCTATCCCCTTGTTACTGTCTTGGGCCTCAGTTGGGCCTCAGTAATCTTCCAAGAGAAGGCATTTACTGTGTTGAATGTACAGATACTCCATTTTAACATTTTATGAGGATAAAAAGGATGGAAATGAATCAGACACAAGGCTTTCTAATGCATTCATTGATATAAGTAGAACCAAATACTCCTAGTTCTCATAGCTTTGTTCCCCTCTGGGTGATGCTCCATTTCCCCTGTGTTGGAAAGTAAATAGAAGTATCTGCATAGCACAGTGTATTTCTGTAATTGTGAACACAGGTGAGTGGGATTACAGCACATGTTCCGTGATACTTGAAGCGTGGTCAAGGAGGGGTAAAACTTTTACAAGTCCACATATGTTATGTGGTGGCATGCAGCTACTCCAGGGACCACACACCTGGGAATGAATACTGGCTGGCAAGGGAGAGTCAGAGACTGGGTATAAAGCACAGAGTACATGAAGTATGTGGAACCTTATTAATCTGTTGACAGAACAAAATACCAATTCACTTTTTAGTATTAAACCAATAGCTCACCCACCTTCTCAATGGAAAGCAGCATCCATGCCTTGACCCTTTGATCAAAGATATAATTTTTATAATCTACATAATGGATAACCTATCCAAACTCTAACTTTATCTTTATTAGACATCATTGGAGCATCTAGATATCATTTTTATCATCTATAAAATGGCAATAAAATATCTATGCTGCATCATAACTGGAATGTGATGTGAGGTGTTGTGCACTATAAAGAAAGGTATGGCACAACTTATGAATATTAATTAGTGTATGAGTATTTGTCACTTTGGACTGGGATAATTCATTATTTTTGGTAACTAGGTATTACATATATTTCATATATTTAGAAGTTTTGTGGCTTTTCTCATGTCTGAATTTAGAACATGTTAACAATGCAAGGTTAGGTCTCATTCTATCTAGAATTTGGGGAAGATGTGGGTGATCAACATTTGGATTGGAATCTACAAGGTCAAAATTATAAGGCTATTTCAGGAATAGTTCAAAACTGTAAATATAATGTCTCCTAGATATCTCCAATACCTGTAAGCAAAACAGAAACTCTGTGACAAGAGTCATATCCAGTTCAATAGAGCAGTTGTTCCCGTGGGTGAAAAACGGTATTACAGGTGAGAAAAAAAGCTTTAGACAGTGACTACTGGATTGATTTATGCCGAACTATAAGGTGATACAAACAAGCCAGGGTGGTGATTGACCTTGAATGGTATACATTCCTGAAAAGCAATTGGGTGAAGTCTGGAGTCAATGCAGTACAGGGGCTCTGGGATCAGAAAGGGTCTGGGTTCAGATGCGATGCTCACCTCTTAACAACACTATTGGGATTTGGGGCCAGGTGCTCACACTCTTTCATGTTCATGGAATCCACCTGTCAAAATTGAGATGCCAGGCACGCTACCTCTTTGGGTTGCTCTAAACATAAAAAGGAAAGAATAAGTAACATAATTCAAAACTGGGTGTTTGGAATATTAGAGTTTAATGATAATGAGCACAGGGTTTGGATCCAGACAGCCTCTGCTTGAATCTTGGCATTGGCACTTACCAGATGTGTGGCCTTTGGCAGTTTGCTTAACCACTCTTTGGCTCAGTTTCTTAAACTATAAAGTAGCAAGTGTAATGATTGTACCTAAATTAATTAATGTCTTAGAGTGTTTAAAACAGTACCGAGTATATAGCACATAGGAAGTGCTGTAAAGTTTTTTTTCCCTCAAATAAAATAAAATAAATGCAATGAGAACTTCTTACTATTAGCAAAACCAGATTAACATTTAAAAATATCTTTCATAGTTCTTGGGGCCAGTAGTTGAGGTTCCTTTGCTTATGGTATAGCTTTTACTCAGAAAATCAAATTGTTCACATAATATTCTCTGAGAAATCAGAGGAAGAAGTTTCCACAAAGCTGGAACCGAAGGACTGGTCTAGCTCTGAATATTCACAGCTGGCTCTGCTTTAAAGGTTAGAGGATTAGAATGTTAATAATTTTGTATTTCTTTAAGCAAATATGCTCAAACATGCAATGGGCAGCTGTTCCCATGGAAGAATGAGCCAGTAACAAGTTTCATCATTTCAAAGGAAAGCTATTTTGGTTCAAATGAGAGGACAAAAAAGTGCTAGTTTAAAAAATGCTTATTAATGACAGGAAACAAACTTTTCTTTTGCAGCTTTCTTTTTAATACAGAAAACAGCTTACATACTGTTTTCGAACTTGAGAAGAATAGATATAAAGCTGATTGCAAATTCTAGAATGATCATTTCTTAGGGAATTTTTGTAAGGAAAAAATGTGTAGGTTTGTGTTATGACTGAGGCTGAGGGCAATATACAGGGGGAAAACTTTGTTTTATTTGAAGCAGTGTTTCTCAATCATTTTTTCTTTTCACCCCTTTAAAATAACCTTTTCAAACATTTTTACTGTAATTGTTTCTCACAAGCAATTTTGATACTGTGAGTACAATCAACAAATATTTATATAATACTATATGGATACCTGTGACTTATACATAAAAATATATATATATATTTTTTTTCCCCAGAAACCAATTTTCTTCTCATTGGGGGCAACATCGCACACTTGCTTTGAGAATTCATGGTTTAAAGGGATAATTTGCAAAGGGAGTGTCTTTCTTACTATTGTATATAGACCAAAGCGCAATTAGCTTCATAGAACTCCATTCACTAGGTTTCTTAGTTAAGACTATTATTTTGTTTGCTTCATTTTTAAAATTTATTTAGCATCAAAAAACCTATTTTAGATTTCCTAGCTTCAATTCTTGGACATCTTTGTTTATTGAGCAAGGAGAAAGGTTTTTATGTATTTAAACAAATTATTATACTTTTGATACACTCTGTTCAACTGTCTTATAAAAAAGAGGCATGTTATGGGTAAATTATATAACCTCTCTATGCCTCGGTGTCCTCATCTATGAATGAGGATAGGCCACCAAACCACAGAGGGAAGGCAGGGGAAGGGGGTGGGTAAGAGATCAACCAAAGGACTTGTATGCATGCATATAAGCATAATTAATGGACACAGACAATAGGAGGGTGAGGTCCTGTGCTGGGGGGTGGGAGTGGGCTGGGAGAGGTCAATGGGGGCAAAAGGAGACATATGTAATACTTTCAACAATAAAGAATAATAACAATACATCATAGGGGTTGCAAAACTTAAATGAATTAATATGCATAAAGTTCTTCGAACAGTGCCTGGTAAATAACAAGCAGTACATCTCTTTCTTATATTCATTTTTTATTAATACGATCTTAAGACCTCATAATACTTCACCTTACAAAGATACAGGTTTGGCTCACGAAAACAAGTAGAAAGAGTAAAGCTAAGACACACAGGGTGGAGGCCCAAAAATTTCTGGGAACTTAGGGAAGTCCTCTCTCAGGTGCCACTTGTCCTCTCTTGTGTCTGACTCCTTCTTTGTAGACAGGTTATCGTATTTCCTCTATTCTCACTATGGGTCTTCTACTCTAAAGTTCACATGACCTCCTAGTTAGCATTTATAATCCCATGTCAACTTTCTTTCATGAGTTTCAGATTGTCTCAGCTATCCTTTCCTCATCCAAACTTCTCTGGTTAATGGAGTTGGAGCGGTAGAGCAAACTTGGTAGACAAACCCAAATTTTGAGGATTAATGACTATTACGAAGTAGAGAGGTTCATTTGGGAGTGGGCATATATGTATAAGATGTCTACCATAATTGGGTAAGAGGCAACAGCCACCAAATTATCTTTATAATATTCAAACTTTTTCCTGATTTAATATCTCCAAATGTAAAGGAAATTAATAAGGACAAATAAAAGTGAAATATACTAACCTAATCAGTTGAAATATTTACTAGGACAATATACCACATTGGCTAAGACTAATGGTTTGGCTACACAATGGCCCAGATACCATAAAGGACTAGCCTCTTTTATATAAAGTTGATGAAAATAAAAATGTCAAAAGTGGAGTAATGTCTTTATTGAAGCACATTTAAAAATGTTATTCATACTCAATTAATAGAAAAAAAAATGGGCTCCCAAAATATCACAGCTCTCTTTAAATATCATGATCCTATTTTATTCTAGTTTCTGGCAAGGAGTGAACTGCATGTGTGTCTCTGTTTTTTTATTTTTTATTTTTAAAATATTCTGGATAAAATATTTACTGTGAAAAATAATTTTTGGAAGAATGTGGCTGATGCTATTGATATTTTGCATCAATTAAACATGTTTACTCTTGTTGTGGTGAAAGATTTTTACACTGTGTTAGAATAACAGCATCCTGTGAAAGTTCAACATGGTAATATCTCAGAAACATATTGCCTGATAGTGTTTAAAAATAATAGCAAGAAATGGAAGTGCTTATGCTATTTTGTGACATTCTAGGTAGCGCAAACCCTATTGGAATCAGGGTAGATTGTTTAGGTTCACAGAAAATTATATGGGCTTTAACCACTCCAACTGTCAAACTGGTCTAGTTTACTATCTCAACACTTAAAATGAAAGAGATGGCAGGATTTTGTAACCCTGTACACTCAATGAAGTGTATTTGCTTCCACTTGAGGTTGTGTTGTGTGTAGACTTCCATGAAAAGACTTTCTCCTTGGAATAACTTTGCCATGGTATTGAAAACTGAGGTGATTAAGTTGTCAACACAAAAACATTTGTTCAATATATTATAGATATCCTTAGATTGGATTATAACAAATATAAATAATACTAGAGGCCTGGTGCACAAAATTCGTGCACGGGGGGCGGGGAGGGGGCTCAGCCCAGCCTGAACCCTCTCACAACCGGGACCCTTCGAGGGATGTCCAACTGCTGGTTTATGCCTGATCCCTGTGTGATTGGGCCTAAACTGTCAGTTGGACATCTCTCTCACAATCTGGGACTGCTGGCTCCTAACTGCTCACCTGCCTGCCTGCCTGATCACCCCTAACCACTCTGCCTGCCTGATCGCCCCTACCCACCTCTGCCTCGGCCCCCGCTGCCATGGCTTTGTTCGGAAGAACATCTGGAACGACATCCAGAAGGTCGTTTGGCTGTCTGGTCTAATTAGCATATTACACTTTTATTATTATCGATAACTCCATTAAAACCTTTCCCTAAAATATTCATGAAAATATGTATAACCAATATCATATCACTATAGTCTATATAATTTCATATTAAATATAACTAAAATATCAACACTATTCCTTTTAAGAGTCATTTTATTATTTCAAAAACAAAGTAATTTTGTCCAGGGCATATGATCTCTGCAACTATTCAATTCTGCCTTACATTGTAAAAGCAACCAGAGACAAGTGTATCCTTTTTTTACTTTATATTTTCTTGACAATTCAATGTTAAAGTTTCTTTAGTATTTCAAATTCTAAAATGTTTTTGTTCATTTATTTATTTTAGAGAAGTAGTTTTTTGACAACTTATACACCCCCAGTTTTATTCATCCAAAAAGTATATCTAAAATAATGAAATGCATTGCTTAAACCAACTCTAGAAAAACAATTTAATAAAAATTGAAAAATAAAACCTTGCTCATCTAAAAATTTTCATGAACAAGAGGATAAAAATGCAGCATTCATATCTTAGATGCCTTTACAAATAGACAGTATTTCTAGTCACAATCTGATATAATTTCTCATTTTATATATAAGGAAAAAATTAGAAAAATAATTTTCTAGCTGGTTTTGCTCAGTGGATAGAGTGTTCACCTGCGGACTGAAGGGTTCTGGGTTTGATTCCTGATCAGAGCGCACGCCTGGGTCGTGGGCTCAATCCCCAGTAGGGGGTGTGCAGGAGGCAGCCAATCAATGATTCTCTCTCATCATTGATGTTTCTATCTCTCTCTCCTCTCTCCCTTCCTCTCTGAAATCAATAAAAATATACTTTAAAAAAAGATAGACATTTATTAACAAGCTTCAAAGAGAGCACAGAGTTCTAATTGCAATGTTCTATACTACACATTTCATCTCTTTCATTTCATACCAAATTTCATAATACATGATCATGGCCTCCTTAAAAGCTTTCAACTCAAATCAACATATTACCATATTTTCTCTTCATTCCTCAAACTGCATGCTTAATATGAGGGTTTCCTTTGAATTTATCAAAGATGTGGAAAACAGGCAAGAAAATAAAGCCTGTGTTTCCTTTCTCTCATGCTTCCAGTCACTGCTCTGAAAAGGTTTTTACTCTTGCTGGGAAGGTTGGACTAGGCTTTGAAGAAAGACACTTCTCAATTGAATCAAGAAGATTGGCTCTTTTTTAAAAAATTTATCTTTATTGTTGAAAGTATTTCAGATGTCCCATTTTTCCCCCATTGACCCTTAAGTGTTGATTCTTAATTATGTCTGTGCCTGAGTTAAAGAAAGCCTTTAAGTATTCAGGTGCAGCAGCTAAAAAATAAGTTATGACTGAAATCCACATTATATCTCACCTCTTGAATTCAGTATATAGTGTGAAACTCTAGCTGAACTTTGTATTTTAATAGCTTTATTGAGATATAATTAACATGATAAACTGTACATATTTAAAGTGTAGTAATAGATAAGTTTTAACATATATATATGTTAACATAACATAACATATATATATAACCATCACAATAATTGAAATAATGAATATATCTATCACTCACATTCCCTCTGGTCCTCTGCCAACCACTAATATGTTTCCTGTCACTGGACTAGTAGATTGGTTTGCATTTTCTAGAATTTTATATAAGTGGACCCATGCAGTATGTACTCTTTGTTGACTGGCTTTTTTCACTCAGCACAATTCTTTCTAAATGCATCTATGTTATTATATGTATCAATAATTCACTTTTCTTTATTTCTGAGTAGGATTCCATTGTATGAATATTTCATAATGTATTTATACATTTACTTATTGATGGAAACTTGGGTTCATATCAGATAATGGCTAGAAATATTGTCTATTTGTAAAACACTATAAACAAATATCTCAGTCTGAACTGCTGAGATATTAAAATAAAGCTTCTATGTACAAATTTGCATAATGTACACATTTACAAGTGAAAGTTTTATGTTAATTTGCTTACATTTTCTTGGGTACATTAGTAGTGGAATTGTTGCATCATATATGTGTATGTTTACATTTTTTAAAAAGTTGCAAACTATTTTTCAAAGTAGTTGATCACTTTACATTTCCACCAACGATATATGGAGAATTTCAATCTCTCTTCTTCCTCTACACCCCTTAGGATTGTCTGTCTTTTGATTATAGCTTTCTGGTGAATACACAGTGTTCTCATTAAGATTTTAATTTGCATTTACCTAATCACTAATAATATTAAGTATCATTTTAGGTGCTGATTACTTATCTGTTTATCTTCTTTGGTACGTTATCTGGTCAGATCTTTCCCTCACTTTTAAATTTTTTTTTTCTTGTTGTTACACTAGAGGCTCAATGCACAAAATTTGTGCAAGAGCAGGCCTTCCTTCCCCAAGCTGCTGGCACTGGCTTTCCGCTGGCACCTAGGGCCCAGGCTTACCTCGGCCACAGGCAAGCACCTGGGTCCCAGCTTCATCCGGAAGGTCGTCCAGAAGGACATCTGGTCTAATTAGCATATTATGCTTTTATTATTATAGTTTGTAAGAGTTCTTTACTTGCTCTGCATATGAGTCCACTATCAAATATATGTTTTGCAATTATTTTCTCTCAAACTATGGTTTCTCTAATTTTCTTCATGATCCCTAGAAGCACAAAAGTGTGTGTGTGTGTGTGTGTGTGTGTGTGTGTGTGTGTGTGTGTGTATACATAAGGATATGCAATTGTCCCAGGAGGATTTGGTGAAAAAAGTACATTTTTTCCCCCCATTAAATTGTCTTGGAACCTTTATTGACAATTAATTATTTATATACAAGTTAAATTGTAAAGATTTTTTTCTGTACCCTTAGTTCTCTTCCATTGATTTACATGACTGTAATTGCCTCAATATCATACCATATTTATTACTGTGGCTTAATAGTGATTTTTGAAATCAGGTGATATAACACGTAACTTTTTCCTTATTTTTCAAATTTGTTTAGGCTCTTTTTAGTCTGCTACATTTCCATATATATTTTAGAATCAGCTTGTCAAATTCTATGAAAAAAATTTTTGGAATTCTGACAAGGATTGCATTGATTCTAAAAATCAATTTGGAATGAATTGCTTTCCTGACTATTGTTTCTTCTAACTCTTGAACATGAAAGGTCTTTCCATTATTTTAGATAGTTATTTTTTTCTCAGTGTATTTTTCAGTGTACAAATCTTACATTGTTTTGGCTTTGATTCATTAATGGTGCATGCTATATTGCTTTTATAATGTTAATCCTACCATGTATTTTTAGCATATATTTTACATGGTGTGGCATATAGCCCAATTTAAATGTTGCTAAATTTCAGTTGCTAGTATTTGTTTATTTTTGTATATTTAAAAGGAAAGTTTATTGTATTGTTTTGTGGAGTGTTCTATATATTATTTATGTGAACTTTATTACGAATCTTACATACTGTTCTACATATTTGCTAATTTTCTCTCTAGTGTTTCTATAAATTATTGAGTGTAGGACATTACAACTTCTAATGATAGTTGTTGAATTACCTTTTGTCTCCTTTCTTTTTTGTCAGTTTTTCTTCCTGTATTTTTGGACTCTGATTCCAGGCAAAAATGGATAGATAATTGTTTTACCATCCTTAGGTGTTGATCTTTTATGATTATAAAATACTCATTTTTGTCAACAATAATATTCATATCTTAAAGTCATTTTTGCTTATTAGTTCAGTTAATCTGTTGATTTAAGTTTTACTATGTTTTTATTTTCTTTTAGATATGGCATTATGGCCTGTATCTTATCACAAACTACTGTAGATGAATAGTTATTTCTGATAAAATATACAGACTTTTCTCAAGTATAGCTCCAGTTTATTCCATAACCTTTAGTCTATCATTGTCATTAGAAACACAAAAACACACTGCTATAAAAAATTGTTTTGTACAATATTGTGACTATTAAGGAAATAAAAGTAATAAGTAAGAAAATTATATATCTGTTTAGTCTTTTCAATTAAGGTAAATAAATAGCACTAACAGTGATCTTTATTTTTTTCTTGCAGATTTGAGTAATACCTGGTGCCCTTTTTGATATCTGGAGTCAGTCTGAAGGAATACTTGTAAAGCAGGCCTGCCAACAATGAATTCTCTCATTCTTTGTGGTTTGGGAAATATATTTATTTCATCATTATTTTTGAAGGATAGTTTGGCTGGATATAGAATATTTGGTTGACTCCCGGACCCCTCTTACACTACTTTCAATTTTTCATTCCGCTAATTTCTGGCATTCTTATTTCTGATAAGAAGTCAGATGTTAATGTTAATATGGGTTCCTTGAACATTAGTCTTTTTTCTCTTGAGGACTTCAAAAAATTTTCTTTGCTATTTTTGCTTTCAACTTTTTACTTATGACATATCTATGAGAGAATCTCTTTGCAGTTATCCAGGGTTTTATTTTATTTATTTATTTTTAATTTTTATTTTAGTTTCCTGGAAGTTTAGATGAATATTTTTTTACTGAATTTGGTAATTTTCAGCCATTCTTTCTTCAAATATTTTTTGTAAAACACTTCTTTGCTCCTCTCCTTCTTGGCTCTACTTATATGTATGATGACATAGTTGATCGAGTTCCATAGATTTCTGAGTCTCTAGTCATTTGAAAACACTTTTCATATTTGGATATGTGTATGAGATTACATAATTTCTATAGATCCATAGACAATGCCACTGAGCACAAATATCACCTACTCCTCCAAATTTAGTGAGTTTCATTCCATTTTGCATAAAAGATAGTCTTCATTGCTAGTTCCAGTGTGGTAAAGCTCCTTACCAAACAGACAGGGAAAATTTGGGGTGTAGCTTCAGACAAGAATGACACAGATTCTCATTGTTCTTTAAGTGCAACAGGTTTAAAAACACAAATACTTCTCATATTTTTGTATGCCTTGCTTGATTTTCAGAGTGTCACATGATTAGTTTTGTTAATTCTGCAGAGTTTTAAAATTGCTCCAAGAGAGGAAATTTGTTCTCTGACTGTCTGTCTCTAACTTTTTGAACATATGGGGATAGGTTTAATCACTATTTTGATATTCTTTTTTTTTTTTAATGGTTTTTATTTTTTTTTTATTTATTTTTTTCTTAATTAAATCTTAATTGTTCAGATTATTACATTTGTTCTTCTTTTTTCCCCCCATAACTCCCCTCCTCCCAGTTCCTGCCCCACCATCCGCCCTCACTCCCCACCCACTGTCCTCATCCATAGGTGCACGATTATTGTCCAGTCTCTTCCCGCATCTCCCACACCCCTTTCCCCCCCAAGAATAGTCAGTCCATTCCCTTTCTATGTCCCTGATTCTATTATGATCACCAGATTATTTATTCACTTGATTCTTAGATTCACTTGTTGATAGATGCATGTTTGTTGTTCATAATTTGTATCTTTACCTTTTTCTTCTTCTTCCTCTTCTTAAAGGATACCTTTCAGCATTTCATATAATATTGGTTTGGTGGTGATGAACTCCTTTAGCTTTTCCTTGTCTGTGAAGCTCTTTATCTGACCTTCAGTTCTGAATGATAGCTTTGCTGGACAAATTAATCTTGGTTGTAGGTTCTTGGCATTCATCACTTAGAATATTTCTTGCCATTCCCTTCTGGCCTGCAAAGTTTCTGTTGAGAAATCAGCTGACAGTTGTATGGGTACTCCCTTGTAGGTAACTGAGTTTCTTTCTCTTGCTGCTCTTAAGAGTCTCTCTTTGTCTTTTGCTCTTGGCATTTTAATTATGATGTGTCTTGGTGTGGTCCTCTTTGGATTCCTTTTGTTTGGGGTTCTCCATGCTTCCTGGACTTGTAAGTCTATTTCTTTCACCAGGTAGGGGAAGTTTTCTGTCATTATTTCTTCAAATAGGTTTTCAATATCTTGCTCTCTCTCATCTTCTGGCACCCCTATAATTCTGATGTTGGTACGCTTGAAGCTGTCCCAGAGGCTCCTTACACTATCTTCATATTTTCAGATTCTTTTTTCATTTTGCTTTTCCGGTTGGGTGTTTTTAGCTTCTTCGCATTTCAAATCTTTGCCTTGATTCTTGCGCTCCTCTGGTCTGCTGTTTGGAGTCTGTATAGTATTCGTTATTTCAGTCCGTGTATGTTTAATTTCTAGTTGGTTCTTTATCATAACATCGAGGGTCTCATTAGATTTGTTGAGGATCTCATTAAGTTTATCAGTGGCTTCTAGACAGTTCTTGAGAGACCTTAAAAGTGTGGCTCTGAACTGAATATCCTCCATTGACAGTTCTGTCCTGTTTCTTTGTCTCCGCATTTTTTTATGCTTTCTTGGTGCACCCCTTAGTGGTCTTTGTGTGCAGTCCTCCTGTAGTTAAGCCTTGATTGTTGTAGTTAATACTAGGGGGATTTGACCTCCAGGCCAGCTGGCTGTGAGAATCAGCTGTGTCTGCAGTGGGAAAACTTCTGTCCTCTAGGGAGGTGCTAATCTAGCCTTTGCCTGAGCCTATCTGGCAAATGGCTGTGCGCAGGGCTTGGGTGGGGCGGGTGGGTCGCTCGGGCTCGGGATCAACAGGGTGGGCTGGAGAGAGCAGTTATGGCGGCTCTCAGTTCCATCCCTAGGGGCTCTGCCTCACAGAGTCCCAGCAACTGCTGCAAACCTCGGAGAGAAAGCTGCCTTCGAGTTCCGACTGAAGCCAGACAGTCCTGCTTCTCCAGTTTGAGTCTGGGTCCCTAGAGACTCGCCCAGATCTAGAGCTCAGAATCTGAGACTCTCTCCCGATTGAAAGCACCAACCGCGCCCTCCGCCACCAGCCTGCTCCGCGCGCACTCCGTACCTGGGTATTTCACTTCAGCACTGTGTCTCCTCTGAGTCTGGGTATGATATTCTCTTTCCTCCTAGTTGTAGAATTTCCACTCAGCCAGCCTTCCTGTGGTTCTGGATGATGTCCGTTCCATCTTTTAGGTGTGTTTTGATTTGGTTGTTCAAGGCAGCAATCTCCGGCGTTAACCTATGCTGCCATCTTGGTTCTCCTCTAGCCTATAATTCTATTTTGATATTCTTATCAGCTATTTTAAATATCTGTGCCAGTTTTAATTGATTGAATTTTTTTTATTATTTTCCTGCTTCTTTGTATTTCTGCTAATTTTTATTTGTATAGCAGACATTCGGATTTTTATGGATTTGAGTTGTGGAAATCCTTTTATTTCTATAAATATTCTTGAGCTTTGTTCTGGAAAGTAGTTATTTGGAAACACTTTGACCCTTTTGGTCTTAGTTTTAAGATTGTTAATACATGCTTCTGTGTAATCTACCCAAAGCCATAGGAACGGTGTGGCTTTCCATTCTGACTTGTGGAAATAGCTAGGTATTATTTCTTATTATTTCTAAGCTGATGTGAATGCTAACTAGGCACTGTTACCTTAAATCTTTTCCCAGGTCACTGGGGTTTCCTCATCCAGATTTGCTGTTCGATACTCTGCAGAAATCTTGATGTGACCCCTTTGCAGACACCCAGAGTTATCTCTCTGTACTGCTCTCTCTTCTCTAGCACTTTCTCCTGTAATCTCCACTTTCCTTGTTTTCCCAGACTCTCAGATCTCTGTCCTTAACTCAGGAAGTCTGCTGAGCTGCATGGAGGCTTTCCCTCTCTGAGTCTTCTGCTGGAAACTCTGTTACAGCAGTAAGCTGGGGAAATGTTAGATATTCATTTTTCATTTCTTACAGATCCATCCTCTTTTTCCTGATACCCCATGTCTGCAAAAGTGTTGTTCATCTATTTGATGTCACATTTTAGTTTGTTTAAAAAAGAAAGGCAAATCCAGTTCCTCTTCCTCCATCATGAATGGAAGCATGGATGTCTCTAGTTGTTTCTTTTTCTTCTTCTTCTTTTTTTTTTTTTAAAGAAGAACAAAATTCCTTATTAAATTGAACAAGTTTACATTGAGGGAAATAAGAGCTCCCACCGTTGTGGCCAGGGCATAAAATTAGAATGTAAAGTGTGATCCCCCATTAAATTTGATACCAATGAACAAAAAAGAAATCAGCAGAGCAGCAGATGGAACTGTTTGCAGCTCTGGGAGAGACTTTAGGCTCATAGTCACCATCTGCTGCACAGCATTTCCTCAAACTTAGTATTTAGCAAAGTTTATTGCTACTGATCTTATGAGCATTATGAGACAGATTACCAAATTCCTGCATTCTACCATGCTTTAATTAAAATAAATATATGTCATGTGTTGGACGGTTATGTGAATTATTACTACGACTGCCCGTTACTCTTTTTAATAGCCTCTGCTTTTTTAGTTCAATACTTTGTTTCTCTTCAAAATGAAACATTCAACCAGGTTATACAATACACCTTGAAGAGGTCTGTGGGATCAATCTATCACTGGGCTTTGTGCAAATTCTTACATAAATCCTGGCCCTGAACACTTTTATTAAACCTGACTCTTCATGGTTAGTGAAGTTCTCATGAACGCGGTGTGTGTTTCCTTTATAGATTGTAAAATGCTGACAGTTATATATGCTGTATTCCCAGCAACACACGTTCAATAAATTTCAGGGAATTCATTGGCTAAAAGCATTGTAGCTACACTTATTGAAGTTTAATCAACTGGTAGAGAAATTTGGTGAGATATAATCATGCATAATTAATCTTAGCTTTGGATAGAGTTGCACGTTCTGCATCTGAATCGTAAATCTTCCATAGCTTGCATAAACCCTATTCTCAGTGTTAGGTTGAACATAGGAAAATGCCATTTTGTACATCAAAACTGGTCACATTTTTTGGCAACTTCATCCAGTTCTAACTGGCATATGGCAACTCTAACAACCACCTTTTGCCAATGCTGAGCTGATGCTTTCATTAATGATTTCCAACATAGAAATATAAGTATCACTTTACTGTTACTGCCTTTAATGTAAAGATGCATGGTGAATACCTTGGTTACATTTGATTTATAGTAATATAAAATCTTAATGTGAAATGAATAAAAATGAATTTATAATTGCAAAGGGTCATGAATGTTCATAAAATTTAAAGACAAACTTGTATATATTGCAAGAAATTTTTAAATTCATACATAATAATTTTACAATAACAAATATAGTTTAGGGGGGGAGGGAATGAGAGGTGGGACCCTTGCTCTAGTTTAGATATCCTATATAATAAAACCCTAATATGCAAATCAACCTATCGGCAGAATGACCAGTCACTATGATGGGTACTGACCACCAGGAGGCAGATGCTCAATGCAGGAGCTGCCCCCTGGTGGTGCATTCCCACAGGGGGTGCTGCTCAGCCAGAAGCCAGGCTCACTGGTGGCGAACCCAGCGGTTGTGGCAGGAGCCGCTCCTGCCTCTGCTGCAGGTGGGCAGTAAGGAGTGAGGGGTCCTGAACTGTGAGAGCCCCAGACTGTGAGAGGGATGTCTGACTGCGGACATCTCCCGAGGGTCCCAGACTGTGAGGGGGTGTAGGCCGGGCTGAGGGACTCCCCCTCCCATGCACAGATTCTGTGCACTGGGCCTCTAGTATGAAATAAACTATTTTTCTTGACCACAAAATGAAGGACTGTGTTTTCCTCTAGCTTTGTTATTTCATAGATATGTGGCAGTGGGTATGATATTTGGCATTTCTGTTTCAGTGTCTTTTTAGTCAGTAAAATGAAGATTGCATAAGTACCCACATCGAAAGATTGCTGTGAGGATTAAAGGAATCCATGTAATGCATTTGAAAGTCTCTTCAGAACTGTGAGAACTGGTAAATGTTATCTGTTTTGTAACTATTGTTATTGTAAGTGTATATTTCATATTTGTAAGTGAGACAGCATGGGTTTACTCCTGGCACTTTATACTCTGGAATTCAATTGTCTCATTAGGAAAATGCAGATAAAATTCGTACTTATTTCACAGGTTGTTATGGGTTTATATGAGGTGATGAACATAAATAACTACAAATCTTGGTCTTTGAGACTTATTAACAAACTATTTCTCGCCCTGCATATAGCTTATAAAAGTTTAAGGACATTTTTGTGATTTAGGGCTATGGGAGATTATATAATGTAGCACTCTACCCCACGCCCAGCCTCTAAACAGGTTTAGACACAAAGCTCTCCAAACATCGATACATTGTCCATTGTTTAAATTTCTGGGAAAAACATGAACCGAAACTGACAGTCATTTATGGAACATGCATAAATGTTTTTTGAGGTGTGAGGCTAAGTGTGTAGAATATACACAATAGCAAAATAAATATTGTTGGAGGAATAAATACTTACATTACTTTATTTTCATTATTGCACTCAGCTGTCTTTGGGGGACCACTCAGGTCTATTGACTACTCTGAGACTGGATCCTTTGTTCCCCTAGATATACCCCCAGCCTGGACACAGTTTTTCCACTATGGTAACCTGCCTCAAGAATAGAATGTGACAAGTGAGGTATGGAAGAAGGATGATAAGTGAGAATACATTGCCATTTTTTAGATGAACAAAATAATAATTCATCACAGTTGTTATTACAGGTCATGATTTTCACCTGAACAAACGATGCTCATTTTGTAAATGTTCTGGGTCCTATTTTCCAAATGGAAGATAATTCGATCAATAACCTAATGGTTAGTTTTTCAGTGATTAGATATTACAAATAAAAATTTCCCTTTGTTTATATAATTTTTGAAGGTATATCAATCTAGACTTTTTATAATGCTTATAAATGTGTAAGGTAAGGTAGACTGATTAGAGGGAAGTAGCTTGTTTTATGCAATAGGCAATTTCATTATCTAATTTATAGAACACACACCAGCCTCTGTTTCATATATAAAGCAATCTGGAACTTGGCTACTTTACTAAATAGGCAATACACTAGCTTATTTTAAAATAAAATTAAGAAATTTCATTGGCTTCTTGTGCAAAATCAGCACAATTTTTGCTTTAGAGATGTACTGGAAACATTTTATTGTAAATGCTATATAAATCTTAGAAAAAATACCTTAAAGGAAACATAAGACCATTTAAGTTAAATCAAGCTAAAAATATTCATTCTTTGTAAAGTAATATTTATGATTTATTTTATTCCTTCTTCCATAGAATAACCTTTAGGAAGTCATGATAATCCATTTCTGTGGTGATTTTAATTCATATCGCAGATCAGTTCCCATTATATTAGATATAATGTATTTGCATATTGCTATTACTCCTCTCCTACACATAGAGCTAAAATTATGGAATATACCCCTCACTTTTATGCCAATAAAGAAGTTCTATGTATTTGGGTAGATACTTTTTAGGCCCAATATAGACAAAGCAAATATTTTCTAGAATATTTTGGTATAAACTCTGGCCTATGGATTTCTGAATTATAAATGAAAATAAGAAGTCTGCACAGTGTTTCTGGTGTTATAAGAATGGCTCTTTCGATATATTTGTAACATTCAAAGCTTACAGACAAACAGTGAAAAGTGGAGTGGTAGTTATCACACGAACCACACATAAGGAAGCCAATGAATAAGTAAATACACTTTGACCCAGTACTTATGCTTTAGGAATTTGTCTATTAGAGAAATTAGAGATGCCAACAAAGAAGTCTTTGGCGGATATTAAAAAACATTACATAATTGCTATACGCTATAATGGGGAGTTTAAAAAATAACTTAAAACACACTCTTCTGTTGGAATACTAAAAATCATTGGTGTATAAGTGTATCAATAGACAATATAGTGTAATTGAAAAACAATAACGACAACACAGAGACAGAGTGGTTTGCAAAACAGACGTTAAGAAAGTCAGAGAGAAAAAAAGAAATGTTAAACTTGCTCAGAGAAAAATGTAACAGTAATTATCCCTCCAAATGGAGGATTACATATGATTTTCCTTTTGGTGCTCTTTTGTATTATTTTTAGGAATTCTCCCATAGAAAATTCTCCCATAGAAAATGTTAGGAAATCTACCCTGAACTAGACACATAGACCAACTGCAATAAATCTGACATATTGTCTAAATAAAATACTTGTTGAGAATTTAGCATATAAAAGATATTAAACTAGGGTCACAATTGCTCAGTTCTTTGGTTTTAATCCCAGAATAGCTAGTGAAAGAGAGACCAGAGCACATAAGTTAGTGATGTATCACTTCTACATATCTATTTTCCTATCTGTATTGCAAATAGGAACTAAATAATATCCCTTTAAATAAGAATCCTATATATTAAAAGAGAACCATGGTAATTAGCCATAACTTCGCTACCCTTCCCATTGGCTAATCAGGGCGATATGCAAATTAACTGCCAACCAAGATGGCAGCAGGCAGCCAGGCTACTGATGCGAACAGGAGGCTTGCTTGCTCCAGCGATGGAGGAAGCCAACGTTCCCCGCCTGCCGCTGCTGGGCTCTGAGCTTGCAGTTTGAAACATTGTTACAAATATAGAAGCTAAACAAAACCCCAGAAACCTGCTTTCAGCCTGCCGGGATCTCAGAGCTGGAGTTGCAATAAAGTTTCAAATACAGAAGGTAAACAAAGCACAGAAACCTGCTTTCAGCAGCCAAGGTCTGAGCTAAAGCCGGTTGTCAGTTCCAGTGACAGCCATAGAACGTAAATAAATCCCAGAATAAAAAAAAAGGAAAAAAGGAGTGGCTGGGAGCTTCAGTCACCCGCCAGCCTGAAAACAACCCTCAGCCCCTCACCCAGACTGGCCAGTCACCCCAGTGGGGACCCCCACCCTGAAGGGTGAGTGACCAGCTGCAAACAGCCATCATCCCCTCACCCAGGCTGGCCAGTCACCCCAGTGGGGACCCCCACCCTGAAGGGTGAGTGACCAGCTGCAAACAGCCATCATCCCTTCACCCAGGCTGGCCAGTCACCCCAGTGGGGACCCCCACCCTGATCCAGGATACCCTTCAGGGCAAACCAGTCGGCCCCCACCTGTGCACCAGGCCTCTATCCTATATAGTAAAAGGGTAATATGCCTCCCAGCACCAGGATCAGTGGAGCAGCGAGGCCTCCTGGCCCCTGGAGCAGCGTGAAAGGGGGCAGCACCCAAACCCCCTGATCACCTTGCGGCTCTGTGTGTGAGAGGGGGCGGGGCCACAACCTCCCTATCTCCCCTGCTCTGTTCGTGATAAGGGAAGGCGCCCCAACCCCCTGATTGGCCCTGCTCTGTGTGTGACAGGGTGAAGCGCCCCAACCCCCCCATCGGCCCTGCCCTGAGTGTGACAGGGGGTAGTGCCCCAACCCCTTGATTGGCCCTGCTTTGTGGGTGACAGGGGGCGGCGCCCCAACCTCCCCATTGACCCTGCCTTGAGTGTGACAGGGGGCAGCCCCCCCAACCCCCAATCGGCCCTACCCTGAGCATGACTGAGGGTGGCATCACAACCTCCTGATTGGCCCTGCTCTGTGCATGACAGGGGGGAGCTCCCCAACACCCTGATTGGCCCTGTTCTGTGCGTGACAGGGTACGGAACCCCAACCTCCCTGATGGGCCCTGCTCTGTGCATGACAGGGGGCAGCACCCCAACCCCCTGATCTGCCAGCTCTGTGAGTGACAGGGGTGGCACCACAACCCCCTGATCCGCCCTGCTGTGCATGACGGGGTGGCACCACAACCTCCCCTTCAACCCTGCCTTGAATGTGACAAGGGGGCGGCACCCCAACCCCCCAATCGGCCCTACCCTGAGCGTGACTGAGTGTGGCATCGGAACCTCCTGAACTGCCCTGCTCTGTGCCCCAACTTTTTGTGCACCGGGCCTCTAGTGTCTTATAATAAACTATCAGTTTGACTGTAAAGCTATGATTCTAGTATTAGAAATCTTAATACTCATAAATTATTATTATTGCCTAGTTAACTGATTTTTGACAATCATATGATTATAGTAACTTGTAGAGAAGGCATGAATAGTAAACATAATTTGACTATGTTAAAATAATTAGATTATCACTTTATGACTTTAGCTGCTCAAATGATGAAATCCTTTAAACTGAATCAATCAAGTTTATTCTGAATGATCCACATAGAAATTGTCACATTTTACCACTGCTGAAATCTAGAGTCAGTCTAAAAAATTGTTTCAACCTGACCGGTTTGGCTCAGTTGATAGATCGTCAGCCTGTGGACTGGAGGGTCGTAGGTTCGATTCTGGTCAAGGGCATGTACCTTAGTTGTGGGCACATCCCCAGTAGGGAGTGTGCAGGAGGCAATGTTTCTCTCTCATCGATGTTCTAACTCTCTATCCGTCACCCTTCCTCTCTGTAAAAAAATCAATAAAATATATTTTAAAAAATAAATACATATCACCCAGATTAAGTTCTGATTAGTTGGTTTCAATGCCAGTCAGCACCTAAAGCTCCGCCTCTTAGGCAGCCATTGGCTCCTGGCACTTCACCCAAATTAGGTTCTGATTGGTCAGTTTCTATGCCAGTCAGCGTCAAAAGCTCCACCTCTTAGGCAGCCATTGGCTCCTGGCACTTCACCCAGATTTGGTTCTGGTTGGTCGGTGTCTATGCCAGTCAGCATCTCTGGGCCTATCTCTGGGCCTGATCAAAGAGGCAGGATTGACCAGCAGCCCCTGCGGAGGCCCGAAGAGAAACAGAGGCTGCTGCTGGCAAAGCCCAGAGAGAAAGAGAGAGGCGACCGCTGATCAACAGCTGCTACTGAGGCTGCAGATCAGACCCTGCCTCTGTCTTTGGGCCTCTCTCTGGGCCTGATCCACAGCCCCCTTGGCAGTCAGTGCTGGGTTGCTGCCCCAGCACTGGCTACAATCAGTGCTGGGTCGCCACAGCAACTCAGCACTGACTTCTGGTGTTCAGTGGAGCCTTGGTCGTTGTGGATGTTACGGACCCTGGCTCTTTATATGTATAGGTAACACAACCTAGCGGCAAGTCTAATAGCTACCATAGTTTCAGAGTGGTGACAAGCCTGAGATATTTTGAGATGCCTGCAATAGCCTATAATGTGACATAAAAACATCTGGATTTCTATCAGTGGCAAAGTCACAGGTGCTATGATTCTATCGTGGGTGCACCTGACATTCATGATTGAAGGACATGCTAAATTTCTGTTAGAGTTAGTGAAAATAAAGATTTATTCCATTTCTATTGAAAATAAATAAATAAATAAATAAATAAATAAATAAATAAATAAATGTTTCAAGAAACTGAATGATTTTGAGCTTCCTCGGTGCATATTCCAAATCACACCCCTATTCAGAATTTTTCTCCTTCAACCAAATAAAGTCATTCTCTATTATAGTATCGCTTGGCTTTCCTGAATTGTGTAGAGCACGACTCAGCAAACGTGTTCTGTAAAGAGTTAAGTAGAAAATATATGTGGGCCATAAGATTTCTGTAGTGCAAAAGCAGCCATAAGCAATATATCAATAAATGAACATGCTGTGTCTCAATAAAACTTTATTTACAAAATGGCCAGGAAGCTGGATTTGGCCTGCAGGCTATAGATTGCACACTCAACCTGGATGCTTGATTCAATTATTCACTCTTAACATTTGCTTAAATTTAGTTCTGAACTCATAATGCAGGTGCCTAGATATATGGCTGATGGGGGCTTATGAATATTAAAGAGAAGAATCAAGTGTTACATAGTTGTATATCAACAAATTAACAATTCTACCAAATTTGGTAGAGATTAGGGTAATGAATCTGCTGAAGGCTCTCTTTCCTCACCAAGCCAATCTCAAAGTATTTACTTCGTAGTCTGAAAGATTATTTAATTTCTAACATGTTAGAGGTATTCTCATTTTTAACCTTTATAACAATGCCAATGTTTTTTTTTCCTTATTCTCTCTTCTTACTAATACATAAATTGAGGTTAATTCTCAGGGAGAGAGTTAATTTTCAGGTTAAATCAGTGTTTGGGCCCTCTGACCTTGGTACATATAAGACACTGTTTGATACACTTGGCTAAATAATAGTTTTAATGCATCACACATTATGAAAATTAATGAAATGTTAAAAAATTTAGAGCTCTCTTGTGATTAATAAAAACTGGAACTCAGTCATTAGCTGAATATCTGCTGTGACATTGTGATCAACTTCATTGCAAGTTTGGAATATATATATTTTGGGGGATCATATGTATATGTGCATATCCATATGTTTATATGTATATACCAAAATTGCACTGTAAGATAAGATATGTTTATCTTTATTCTTAGCTCTAAAACATTCATGTATTTCATGTAGTTGTAAGGAAGTTCTTTGAGCTAAGGATAAAACTTTTTTCCCCTTCTTCTTAGAAAATCTATTCTGTCACAAAAATTTATAAAATGAACTTAATAACATTTGTTTTGACCCTTGAACTTTGTGGGGGAAGTGAGGGACTGTCTGCCACTCTAATTCTTTTACGCAGCTCTTTTCCAAAGCCAACTAGGTAAAACTTAAACAGAATAAGACCTAAACAATAGAATAAGAGTGTGCTCCTTTTACTTCATTGTGACATTTTGTCTTAAATATAAGTTCTAGGGGACATCCCCTGAAAAAGCTGAATACTATTTATAACATTTCTGCTCTGAGGAAATGCAGTGCACTCCGCTTTTCTAATGGCTTTGACTCTTGTTTATTTGCTCATTCAATACACAATCATTGAGCCCCTAATCTTGGCTAGGCACTGTCTTAATCTATTTTCACTTAATAACATGCTTAGTTCAATAATAGGAATTTTCAAGTGATAAAAGAGAAGGGAGAAAGAAGACGTTAATTTAGACTGGGGTAATCTGGACAGTTTACTACATGAAATGCTGCCAGAGTCCTCTGAATCAATGAGGGTTTTAGCTGGGAAAAACGACAATTGGGAAATCGGGAAAGGGAAAGGGAGCAGAATGGGCAAGACTCTATCAAGAATTTCTGTTCATTTCCTGCGAGCAGACATGTGAGCCTGAGGGAGAGCTGCTGGGAAAGGGATTTTCAGGCTGGTAGGTGTAGGGTAGTAATGGGGTGGGGGTGGGGGTGAGGACGGGTGCTGATTTGGTGGCAGTCACAAAGGTAGTCTGAGATTCTGGTGGCCAAATGACAGGTGTGGAAGGGATGTGCTTTATGCAGCAGTGGAGAAAGTGGTTGAGGCCGTTTCTATAAGCTCACATTACAGTTCAAACGCCAGACTTCAACTCTGCCTCCATCGAAGAGTCAGGTAATTTTTGTCCTGATAATACTGCCAGTTGCATAATGTGACCTCATCAAATGTTCTTTATTGTTAATATTTAAAATTTACTTTATTATTAAAGGTACACTGACTGACACCATCTTCATGCGGAATTTCTGTTTAGTAAACACTAATTTCGGATGTGATGCGACTTTCTGACACTAAATTCCCCTGCAATGATTAAACTGATGGACCAGGTGAAGTAGTCGGAGACCTTTATGATACTGATTTCACATCTATCTCAAGTTTAGCATATCACATTATTTGGGGGGTACCAATTTTATATGTGGCACTCAGTCCATTCTAAATTAACTAATTTAATCCTTATAGAAACCATATATGGCAGAGAAACTTATACCAACTTTAGTGACGAGGAAACAGAATGACTTAGTAAGTATTCTAGCTTTTTACAGGTAACAAATGATTAAGCGACATTCAAACTCTTCTTACATTTTTGCTACCCCTTACTATAATAAGTTAGAGAAATTTCCAGGTAGAAATATAAGTCACAAAAGACTCATAAAGCCACTAGTCCTAAATCCAACTTTCTTTATGTTCAACTTGCTTAAACGAAATATATTTTACATTTTTATAATAAAATATGGGCCCAATGCACGAATTCGTGTACCTTGAAAGGAACTGTGGGCCACAAGGCTACGGTGGGCACAGGGGCAGGTCTCAGCCCCTCCTCTCTTGGCCCCCAGTCCCTTGTCTTTCGGCAGCTCCGTTCCCGCCACCGCTGCTCCTACACGCTGACGGTGCCAGCCCCACTCGCACCTGCTGACAGTGTGGAGCAATTGGGGCTGGCACAGTCAACAGGTGTGAATGGCGGCTGCTGCCCTGATTGCCCCTCAGGAGCAGTGGGAGGTGAAGAAGCCCTCAGGGGCAATCAGAGCAGGCAGTTGCTGCTCACACCCGCTGATGGACATAGTTTAGATTTGGATTCTCTGGCATCCAAAAATCAAATACTAATTTTTTAACTTGTAGGAAAGAGTAGGTAATGGAAGTACCTAGTGACATTCATAGAATAGAAAAAAAAAGTGATAGTTTTAGAAGTAGGCCAGGATTGGTGGATAAGTCAGGTACCACCAGGAATCTCTAGTTCTGATCTCTTTGTCCCATTGACTAATTGTTTAATTCCTTAAAATTGTCTTACTCTATATTCCTTAATGTCTTATTTGGATTCCCCAAAAAACACAATAGTGTATTTGGAATACCTGTGGTTTTTTGGAAGATGTGTTCTGGAGGCTTTTGTAGGAGATTAAAGGAAAACAAAACACAACAAAACAGGGAAGGAGGAAAGATAATCAACTGGAGGTCAAGGAGATGGTATAGATTCTACAGCTCCATGATATTCCACCCAAAGAATGAAGGAATTGGGGTGTTTAACCTACCTGCCTCTGTCAGTCATTGAATGTTAATTCCTCACCCCTTTTGACCTGCCACACCTGTGCAGAGAGGGATCTAGAGGCCAAGGAAGTCGCAGGCAGCAATACCCTGTTGTTATCACGGACATTGAGCCAGCATGGAAATGAGAATGACTACTGATGTGGGTGGGACATGGACATTGCCTACAGTACGATAAGCCTTGTGTGTCACATTATCTTATTTTCACCATTTCAGTGACAGTGCCGCAGCCACAAGTTCAAATTTGAAAAATCCGAAGGAAAGAGTCTATTACATTAGGCAGTTGTCATTTCTTTTAAATGTATTTTTATTGATTTCAGAGAGGAAGGGAGCTGGAGAGAGAGACAGAAACATCAATGATGAGAGAGAATCATTGACCGGCTGCCTCCTGCACACCTCACACTAGGGATCGAGCCTGCAACCTGGGCATGTGCCCTGACTGGGAATCTAACTGTGACCTCCTGTTTCATAGGTGGACACTCAACCACTGAGCATGCAGGCTGGGCTCAGTCATTTCTTTTTATTTATAGTTTGTGTTCAATGCAAATCAACTCGATAACATGAGAAGTTACTATGAATCGAAGCATAAATACACAAACACAATATACAATTGTGTTCACAGGCTGTTCCTTGGTAGACTCACCACAGACATGCCATATTTTGGAATAAGAATAGAACTGATAGTTCCAAATCCTATCATTGGTGGTGAGCGGTCTTACTGTGTTCTGCTTTCAGTGTGAGGATTGGTTTAAGTCCTTGATGAGTCTGAGCCAGCCGTGGGCAAACTACGGCCCGTTTGAAATGAATAAAACTAAAAAAAAAAAAAAGACCGTACCCTTTTATGTAATGATGTTTACTTTGAATTTATATTAGTTCGCACAAACACTCCATCCATGCTTTTGTTCCGGCCCTCCGGTCCAGTTTAAGAACCCATTGTGGCCCTCAAGTCAAAAAGTTTGCCCACCCCTGGCTCTGAGCTCATAATTTGGAGGCCTCAGTTTCTCTAGCGTAAAGTGTCAGGAGAAGTAGGAAGTGATCATCATTATAATAATGAGTCTAAAGGTTCATCTTTCTACTATATTTTTATTAGGAACATTTTAATAAGTTGAAGTTCAAAACTATGTGACCTTAAATAATGTTCATTTTTAAATAGGCTGTCAAGCATTACAGCATCTGAGAAGACAGTTGTAGAGACTGTAACAAACCTAACCTAGTTTTAATTATTTTTGTCAGAAGGGGGGAAAAAAATAAGAACGAAATCAGTTTCCATTTATCCTGTTGTGACAGCACATGTGTGATCTGTACAAAAGTAGTTTCTATGGGGTTTTCCTTTCCTGTATGAAGATCTACTACCTTTATACTTTATTTTCATGCTTCCAGGGTTTGTTATAGAACTGTAATGTTCCTGCTTTGGTTTCACGGGATTAAATATTAAACAATATCACTAACTAGATATGGAACATTTACTTTCCAAGTAATTGGATTGTGGATGAACCTGCTGCTACTGCTCATTAGTCTGTAACTTCATAAGACTTTAACTCTCTTCTCCTTTCACAACACTGCAATTTGGAGACTTTCCACAGAGCTGAGAGGAGCTGAAACTAGTTGGAAGTGGCCTTGCATTGCCTTTGGGATGCAGTATCATGCTCACCAACAGAGGTGTCCTGCCATCAGTGTCAAACTGTAATGCACAGCATGCCAAGTCCTTCAAAATACCCCACCCAAACATACATGTCTCCATCAGCAATTTAACAGTAGCTCTCCTTTCCTGTAAAAAGTATCTTTAAAGTGATATATAGTAGAAGACATGGGAACTTGGTAAAACAAAAAACACACATTCCCTGTAATTCCTCTACTCAGAGATCATTCAGCTAATTTTTCTTGCTTATTTGTGTATTTTATGTACATGTCATAATTTTACCAAAATAAAATCAGTTCTGTTTTTCTTTGAACATATGAATATTTCCCACTTCTTTAAGATTCTTCACCAGTATACTTTATACAAGCTGCCTACTCTTTATTCTTATAGCTGCACCATCGTTCATTGCAAGACATTTGGATTGCTTCCAGTGGCTTGCTGCCATAAATAATGTCATGATAAAATTTCTGTACATAAATCATTGTCCTCATTTATGATGATTTCTTTAGAAGAGATTCCTAGATCTGGAATTGCTGGGTCAAAGAGAATGAATATAGCAGGGTGGGCAAAAGTAGGTTTACAGTTATAATACAAATAAATAATATAATGATTATTAAATAATGCAAGAATAAACTCTGTGTTTTGCATAGTCAAACTGTAAGCCTGCTTTTCTCTACCACTTCATTTAAAAATTGTTGACATCCTTCCAATCACGCTTTCTTGAAAGGCTGCGTGAATATATTTGTGTACTGATCATGAGTTGGTGACCAGGCCTCTCTCGATCTACCAGATTTTTATGTTAAAAAGTGGTTTAACTAATTAAACAGGGCTAGTCTAATATTTGAATAAGTTATGACATAATCATTAGATAAAATAACATGCATTTCATAAAAATTTAAATTATGCATATTATGTTGCAGCATTAAACTTATTGATGATATGCTGTTAAGGAAAACAGATGATATAAAATTGAATATACTCCATCATTGCAAATATGTAGGAATATGGAAATTATTGGACAAAAACGATGACCAATAAAAATAAAACCTAATAATAATATATTACCCTAAAAACTGACAGCTTACTACATAGTTAATGAACAACAGTGTTACACTAAGTACTTAAAATTCATGAATTCATCCCGTTTTATAAGCCATGTGACGAAGGTCCTGAAGCATAAAGATTTGATGCGAAAGTATTATAATCATGTAGGATGTCAGCTTGTTTCGGGAATTCAAATCCAGGATGCTGGCTTCGAATCTGCAATTAGGATAGTAAGCTCACATTTGAATCCTTTAAACATTTTTCCATTTCCTAAACTTTGTAAAATGCCATAGCATATTCTTTATAATAGAATAATGTAAAATGTTTAATATTTAAGAGAGACCATATGAGTAATAATATGATTTCTTAGAAAAAAATAAATAACTAAAAACCAAGTAAAAGAGGACCCATAAGACATGACCATAAATAGGAAAATAAGTGTTTCAAAAAACATGAAAAATTATACTCAATGCAACTATTCATCAGTGAAATGCAAACAAAACAATAAAATAACATCCATTCAACCCATTCCAAAGGTGAAAATTTCCTGAATGTTGCCCAAACTTCACTATTTATATTTTATTAAGACTTTGATATATGTAAATAAACTGTCATTTTAATATACCAAATGTTGAATTTCTGTTTTGGGCTGTGAATAAAGATATGCATTGTAGTAAAGATTTAGGCTCTTCTTATAATTCATAATTTTTCATAAACACTCAATCTAATATTTTTCATTGAAATGATAAAATCTATTCTTTAACTTTTTCAAGAAATATTTATTAGCTGCCTATCAAGTGCTAGAAGTTTTTGTAGGAGCTAGGGTGTATATATGACTATTCTCTACAAACAAGAATACCTGCCCTCAGCTATCTTGTATTCTAATATGGAATACAGACATTAAGCAATATAAATCATTAAAATGTATTCTATTAAAAATTTATAAATGAATGCTTATAATAAGGCAGAGAAGGGAGGTATGAAATATTGGAGAGGGGATACTAAAATTTAATTAGGAAGGTCAGAGAAGGCATCACTGAGAAAGTGACTTTGGAGTATGGACTTTAAGGAAATAAAAGAGTGAGCTATGAGCAAATTTGCGGGGAGAGAATTACAGGTAGGGAAAGCAATCCTTCCAAAGACCCTGTGGTAGAAGTTTTATTGGATTGCACATAACAGGTCTAAAGCCCATCCTATATAATAAAGAGCTAATATGCAAATGGTGTTACGCCCTTGAGCCCTTGCACTGGAACTGCTCAGACACTTAACACTGGGGAGAGAGGAATGGGGACCAGCCGAGCACAAATGTGCTCGTGAGAGAGGAATGGGGACCAGCCTGCAGCCCAGGAGAGGGACAAGCCCGGGTCCCAGGTGCCTGAAACTGGCCGGAGGAGGGAATACTGGGTCCCGGGTGTGAGGCGAGGCAGAGGCAGTTAGGGGTGATCAGGCCAGCAGGGGAGCAGTTAGGGGCAATCAGGCAGGTAGGCGAGCAGTTAGGAACCAACGGTCCTGTATTGCGAGAGGCAGTTGGACATCCCCCGAGGGGTCCCAGACTGGAGAGGGTGCAGGCCAGGCTGAGGGATCCCCCCTGCCCCTGCACGAATTTCATGCACTGGACCTCTAATGTGACTATAACAGCATAATTAGGAGAGGACAATAAGCTCAAAGAAGTAATGGGGGCCACCGAGGATTTGATGACCATATATTCCAGTTTCTGTCTGTGTTCTGGAGCAATTATTACTAATGCTGTTTTCATTCTCAAGGGAGCCCCAGTTTGGATAATAAGTCACTATGATTGTAATACAGAGTTTGAAATTTATCCTAGTAGAGTTTACCCCTAGATGGTTTGAATAGGTGAATGATATGATCTGTCTTATGCTTCACTTGAACCACTCTGTTAGCTCCACTGAGAGTAGATTAAAAAGCGGCAAGACCTGAGGAAAATAAATTTAGTATTTAAATTTATTCAAATGTAGTAATTTCCTTTGAAGCAAACCAAAAAAATGCCTGGCCCAGGATTCTGTGTGATATTTAGATGCCAACTATTGTTAGTCCTTTTTTAATTTGGAACAATTTGTCATTCTCCCATGGTCTTCAGGAACTTGCTATTTAAGAGACCAGGACAGCCCTGGCCAGGGTGGCTCAGTGGCTGGGTGTCTTCCAGTGCAGCAGGAGGTCGCCAGTTCAATTCCCAGTGAAGGTCACATGCCCAGGTTGTGGGCTCGATCCCCAGTAGGGGGCATGTAGGAGGCAGGGGATCAATGTTGTGCTCTCTCTCCCATTCCCTTCCTCTCTCTCTCTCAAAAAAAAAAATCAATAAAATACTCTTTAAAAAAAGTACAGGACTATTGTTTTTTTTTTTTGTACTGTACCTCCATTTGGATTTGTTTAATATTTCCTCTTATTTATAAGTACTATTGTCTTATTCTGAGTGCTTCATGTCAGGACGTTATAATAACGATTTGTCCCATTACTGGTGATTTTAACTTTGGTCTCTTAGTTAAGGTGATATTTGCTTGGTTTTTACATCTGCAAAGTTACCATTTTTTCTTTGTCATTAATAAATATCTTTTTACCCAATAATTTTCCCATCTGTTGATTAGTTTTGCCTGAATCTAGAATTACCATTATGATTTTCAAATGACTTTCTAATTCCATCAAATTTTTCACATGTATTAGGCAGTGGTGGGCAAACTTTTTGACTCGAGGGCTACAATGGGTTCTTAAACTGGACCGGAGAGCCAGAACAAAAGCATGGATGGAGTGTTTGTGTGAACTAATATAAATTCAAAGTAAACATCATTACATAAAAGGGTACGGTCTTTTTTTTCAATAGTTTTATTCATTTCAAATGGGCCGGATCTGGCCCGCGGGCCGTAGTTTGCCCACGGCTGTATTAGAGGGTATTCCTTTGTAAGGAAACTTTTTATTTTTGACTATTTATCCATTTATCTTTACAATGAACTCAAAATTTTAAATTTTCATGAAAAAGCTATGAAGGTTTACAATCACTTTTTAATGCTCAACTAATTTCAGATTTAGCCACTTTAAAATATGTCTTATTGGTACCCACCAAATTTATGATCTTCTTCATAATTTAACAATACAAGATGTTACATTTCATCATGAATTCTCCAAGTCATGACCCTGGACACACAGATGCATGTGCGCGCGTGTACACACACACATACACAAATCGTTACACTGTCAACCAATATTGAAAGCTTTTGGTTTAGGTAATCAAAGTAGATAAGGGGAGAGATAACCCTGGATATTGAAGCATCATGCACAGAAGAGGTGCATAATTTGCTATGTATACATAGAGGCTGAAATGGCATCCCTCAAGTCACATGACAAGAGAAAAACATCAGTCCATTTCTGCCAAGCTGTGGCTTTCTGGAGGCATGCTTTGAGATTGTGCCAAACAAAAAGTGCTGCTTGCTGCATTCATCTCCAATTCTATGCCAAGGAAGACGTATTAGGGTTTCAGAATCATAATCAGAGGTTGTGTTTCATGTGTTTTTTTTTATTCAGGCACGAAGATGCATCACCCTCTGCTCTTCTTTAAGTTATTTCTCTGTTGTGCCAAACTCTTGCCTTTATGAGATTCACAAAACTCTTTGAAGCCGGGCTCCAATGTACAGCCTCCCGTGTCACACAAGCGACTTTTGAAAAGATGCTACTTCTGACTGGGAAAGGAAATATACTGTTAAAGATCATTACTATCGCTGGTCATCTGAGTTTGCTGAATAATAGCTTTCCTAGGACCAGTAATTGTGAACACAGTGTCTCACTGTCTATTGACAAGAGAAACAAAGCAAATGTAGTTTGACTTGTAAGGATAAGGGCAAATCATTATAAAGAAATGGTGGCCATATGTTCCATATTGTGCCAAAGTATCAGAAAGGAAATTTTAAAAAGGGATGAAGGAAATAAGGATGGAGAGAAAGGAAAGAAAGGTAGAAAAATAGGAAGAATGAAAGTATATATCTATACATACACACATATACTAGTGTTTATTTGCATTTTTAGATATACATAAATATGAATCTATATGAAACATTATAAATGCGTATGAAAACTGCCTGAAAATCCTACTGTTTCTTGAACTCACAACCATGTCTGACCTGTAGAACTTCAGCATCCTCTACAATAGAGTCTCAGACAGTAACATCACATTCTTTAGAGCTCAGTGCTCACAAGGAATAGCTGGGTTGATCCTTCAATATGAAAGAGAAAAAATAATATGTTTGGCCCATCCAGAAAATTAGGAAAGAATGTGCAACACTGGTCATATGATAAGAGTGATCCATTTTCTCCCCTTTTCTGAGTCCATTAATCAGTCTGTCATGCGACTGCCTGTGATATTTATGTCTGCCTAGAAACAATGAAAGTTCACTTCTTCCTTTTCCAAAAAGTTGCTATGCTACATTGACATTTTCACCCTGGAGGAAAGCCACATTGCGCTGAACAGATGTTGCATACGGGTTCATTCATGCTAATTCTGCATAAATTTGCTTACCTGCCGTGCTCAAAAATAGAGTCATAGCAATATATTTCAAGGCATATGTATGACTCCCCAAAAAGAGTTTACATGAAAATAGAATTAAAAAGAAAAAAAATAGACTCTATTTAGTTTGTTGATATGACTAAAACATGTATTGATATTTATTTTTTATATTTATACGAAGAAACTAAGTTTCTTGGGGATAAATAACTTGTCTCGGTAGTCTTATGTGCTATGAGCTTGTGGGTCTGACTGAAGTTGTATCCTCAACAGATATTTATTGTACTCAAAGGCTGAACTTTTAAACCTTTAAATATAAAATCATTTAAGATAGTATTTAAGGTATATCATATTTTAAGCACACATAGACGAGTTTTTTTGTGCTAAATTGAATCTTACTCTTGCTGCTTTAATTGGAGTATTTACTAATATATTTTGATTTAAATTTTCAATTTTACTATTCATTTTTTTCTCTGTCCTGCTTCTTTTATGTTCCTACCTCTTTCCTTTCTTCTATAGTAATTAATTAATTTTATCAATTTTCCATTTACTCCTCTATTAGTTTATTAAGTATATATTCTCTACTCCCTTAAGGGTCACTCTAGATATTAAAATATGCATCCTTGACATACTAAAGTTTAATAAAATAAGTAATTTTATTTCACTTAGATAATAAAAAGATTTTACAATATGCTAACCAAACCGATCCCTCTGAACTGATGTAATAATATTGTCATTTAATTGTGTGTATATGGAAATGATAAATGTGATAACATTTATAACCACAAATATATTATAGTTTCTATTTTATACAGTAAATTTTTACTTAGATGTGCCCATATAATTACAATTTTATAGCTTTTCATTTTCCTTCATCTGTGACCTGGGATCTAAGATTAGCTTTTTCTTGCCTGAAGTATTACTTTTAATAATTGCATTAGTGCAGGCCTGCTAGTGAACAATTTCCTCAAATTTTGATTAACTGAAAATGTCTTCATTTTTGAAGAATATTGTCATCAGTTATAGAATTCTATGTTGGCAGTTATTCTCATTCAAAATGACTTTTTAAATGTATTTTTCCCCTCAGTTTTTGTTCTTTTGCTTTCATTGTTTCTGTTGAGAAATGAGTCGCCAGTTTTATTATTGTTGTTACTTTGAAGATAGTATGTCTATTGTTTTGTTTTTTTTCTTTTTAGATTTTCTTGGTCTTTGCTTTTGCATTTTAATTATAATGTTCCAGTTCTCTTTGTATTTATAACACTTAAAGTTCATAACAATTATTTATAGACTTATTGAGTTGTAAATCGGCATACAACAAATTGCACATGTTTAAATGTATAATTTCATAAGTTTTGACATAGAGATACATCACATATCAAAATACAAAAAATTTCTCTCCACACCAAAAGTTCCCTAATCTCCTAATCCATCATTCTTTCTACCTCAATTTCCAAGCAACCAATGATCTGTTTTCTATCAGTACTTAATTAGTTTGCATATGGAATTTCATATAAAAGAAACAATAGATTCTTTTGTCTGTTTCTTTTACTTAGCACAGTTACTTTGAGATACATCATTTTTTTGTACACATCAACGATTTGTTGCTTTTTATTGCTGAAATAGAGTCCCAGTGCACAGGTTTGTGCACTGGCCTGGCTTTCCGACATCCACTGAGGGCTCCTGGATTGTGAGAGGGCGGTTCTCAGGTGACGCACCCCAAAATCGGGCTCCCTCCTCTCTTCTCACAATATTATGTACTTTCTCTCTGTATCTGTCTCACTTCTTTCATCTCGCTTTACGCTAAGTTTGGTGGTAACTGAAGACTTGTGGGTATTTGGCTGCAAAATGCAATTATTTAGCAAACAGGATTTACTTAACCTGGAATCTAGTCGGCCTAGGGCAGGACCCTGCTCAATGTTAGGCTCTGCCCAGGTGGAGTCCTGGCACAGCAAGAACCTCTTTCTTCCCACCTGAGCTACTCCTTCGCCTTTTTCCCTCCCTGGAGGTTGCCTGCTGGTGCTACTATCCTCCCAGAAGGAGGGAAGCTGCAGCTGGTTTCCCAGCCTAGAGTGGTAGCAGGAAAATTCACTGCCTCCACTGGAAATGAATATTAAGTGGATGGGCTGGCATGGGAGGCATCAGACATCGGGGCAGCAGCCAGTAGGTCCTGCACGTCTAATCATTTAGCTAATCGAGTCAAAAAGTTTCTGTAAGGGCCAGACCCACGACCTCTGCAATGGGCTAGAGGCCCGATGGTGAGCCAGACTCAAAGTGGGGAGCCAATAGGCTAGAGGTCTGGTGCATGAATTCGTGCACCAGTGGGATCCCTCGGCCTGGCCTGTGGAAATTGGGCCAAAACCAGCTCTCTGACATCCCCTGAGGGGTCCTGGATTGCAAGAGGGCAGTTCTTGGGTGACACACTCTGGAATCAGGCTCCCTCCTCTCCGGTTCCGGGTGGATCACCCGAGAACCGTAGCTGCCAAGTCACCACAGCTCGGCAGCTCCTGCATTGAGCATCTGCCCCCTGGTGGTCAGTGCCCATCATAGCTACTGGTCGGATGGTCCAGTGGTCGGCCAGTTGCTTAGGCTTTTACATATATAGATAATAAAATATGTTTATTTCTTCCTCTAGTGATGGAGATTTGGGTACTTATAGTTTTGGGATGCTATAAATAAAGGTCCCATGGACATTTGTGTGTGTGTTTGTGAGTACTTCAATACTCTTTCATTACTCTTGAATAAAGCTGGGTGTATATATACATTTAAACTCATGCAACAGTTATATATTTAGCTTTTCACAATACTGTCAGTCTTTTTCGCAAAGCCGTTGTGTTCACCACAATCCCAGAGGTACTAGATAAGAATTCTAGCAGCTCCTTAGTCTTGCATCACTTGACATACTCAACTTTCTATTTTAACTATTCTAGTGTTATCTCATTGTGATTTTACTTTGTGTTTTCCTAATAAATATACTCAATAATGTAGAGTATATTTATGTATAATGACATGCCAATTACATATCGTTGGCAAAATGTCTGTTAAAATCTTTCCATCATAAAACATTGGCCATTTTTTGTTTTGTTTTATCATTTTTAATATTTACTGGGTTATAATGGTTCTTTCTTTTGTATACAAGCCTTTGGCAGATACATGTTTTGTGAATATGGTCTTCCAATCTGCTGCTTGTCTTTTCATTTTCAACTGAGTCTTGGGAAGAACAACAGATTTTAATTTGTGAGGTCCAGTAAGGCACCTTTGTTCTCAGATGTTCCATGTTTTTTGATTCTGACTCAAGGTGACCAAGATTTTCTGAAATGTTTTCCCTGGAAGTACTATAGGTTGATAATCTATTTCAAGTTAATTTGTACATATGATGTGAGATAAGAGTTGCGGTTCATTTTTTTTCTTTGATTTTGGTACATAATCAAAAGATGTTTATTGAATTAAAGTGTGCATACCACTGCACTGTGTTCTACAGAAAGATCAAAGATAACTAAGTTAAGCTTCTGTCCTTAAAGAAATTATAACTCAGTAGTATAGAAAAAAATAAAGGTTCTAGATTATACATTGTATAGGTGCTTAACACACTATAAGCTATCTACATACGAATGGACTAGTAATTTATCTGTTCTTGGTAGAAATTATCTTATGTTATAATATTGACAATTGAATAAGCAATTTTTAACCTAGACATTTAAAATAATATTAACCTTGAAATAGTAATATATATTTGTAATTTAGATTTTTTTATTTTTTTTTTATTTTTTTATTTATTTATTTTTTTTACAGAGAGGAAGGGAGAGGGATAGAGAGTTAGAAACATCGATGAGAGAGAAACATCGATCAGCTGCCTCCTGCACATACCCTACTGGGGATGTGCCTGCAACCAAGGTACATGCCCTTGACTGGAATCGAACCTAGGACCCTTCAGTCCATAGGCCGATGCTCTATCCACTGAGCCAAACCGGTCAGGGCAAAATAGTAATATATATTTGATTAAAACATAATTATCATTTTTATTTTGTGGTTTTTTTTGTGGGTCCAACCAATGGCCCCTTTCATCTTGATGATTCATTCAATTCATGTTCCCCATTCCCCATTTCAATGACAAAAAGCAAGGAGAACTCTGAGGGAACAAGAATTGCCTGTCAGGAAATGCCATGTTTCTTAGTGCTGGGATTGCCTGGGCCTTTGGATTTCCTGTTGTATTTGCCACGTGGCTGTAGTAAGTTTTGTTTTCTATTGTTTTAGCAGCTATTGCTAAGTTTATTTCAAAGGCCTGAATCTAGAACAGCGGTTCTCAACCTGTGGGTCGCGACCCCTTTGGGGGTCAAAGGACCCTTTCACAGGGGTTGCCTAAGACTGTCGGAAAACACATATATAATTACATATTGTTTTTGTGATTAATCACTATGCTTTAATTATGTTCAATTTGTAACAATGAACTTGGGGGTCACCACAACATGAGGAACTGTATTAAAGGGTCGCGGCATTAGGAAGGTTGAGAACCACTGGTCTAGAACCTTAGACTTCATTTTCCATTGCTTAGGCTTTGTACTCAAAGACAGAGGTCCATATGTGTAGTTTCTCTAGTCCTCCAGTTCCGTAGTCATTACCAGAAACATTAGTACTATAGCATTATTATTCTGTACTATATGTTTTCAATCAATTTAGAAAATATCAGTTTTATTCTTTTAAATATTGTATCTGTTCCATTTCTTCTCTTAAAATTTGGAAACTTCATTTATACATTAGTTAGATTTTTTTTTACAATGTTCTGTAGATCACAGTAATTTCTCTATTTTTTCTTTTTGACTCTTTATGCTTCCATTTGGATATTTTTTACTAATCAATCTTCCAATTAACTAAGTTTCTCTTTAACTCTAGAAAACTTGCTATTAAACCCATCTATGTATTTCTAAATTTTAGTTTCTTATATTTTATTTTATATAATGTCTATTTGGTGTATGCTTGTAGTTTCCACCTAAAATAATTCATCTGAACATTTAATTTCCTTAACATATCAAACACAATTATTTTAAATTTAGTTTCCAATAACACCATAATCTGAATTCTCAATGGGTTTGTTCTCTTGTTTCTTTTTCTCTTGATAGTTTTTTCATTTTTGCATGCCTGGATATTTATGTATTGAACACTGCACATTTATGCAAAGGTATAATAAAGCCTGGGGTCTGAATTATGTTTTATTACTCAAGAAAACATTTCCTTTTGACTCTAATAAGAAGTTATGCTAAGAGTAAGTTATCTTAAAAATATGAGATGGTGCTGATTTGCAGGTTATGTTATCAAGGAACAAAATAACGTCTGTAATGACCCCAGAGCTTTCCAACTTTGCCTTTTTTCTCTGAACCTTCTTTTACCTGGTGTTGTGCCCGCCTTCAGAGTCCAGCCTGCATTTGGAGTCACTGAAGCTCTGTCCAATTTTTCTAACAATGTCATCAAAAGGACATCAGGATTCTCCCTGCACATCACTGTCTTTATCGTGTAACAGATCTCAGGATCATACAAATGCCCTTTCATAGACGAGCTTGGGAAGGTTAACAAGATATCCACCTCTCAGATTACAAACAAGTGTTTCACCATCTATCTTTGAATCTTTTTTTTTCTTGCCATTTGCTTCATTACTTGTATTGTGGAATAGAGTCTAAGTTATTAAACACACATGAAACGGAAACAGGAATTTTAGGGCTAAAATAGGACAGGTTTAGGTAATTTTAGAAATTTTGGAAATTAAGGGACCATGGAGGAAGCACAGGGCTGCAGAGCAGCAGAAGGATTATTTACATAGAATAGGGCAGTGGTTCTCAACCTTCCTAATGCCGCGACCCTTTAATACAGTTCTTCATGTTGTGATGACCCCCAACCATAAAATTATTTTCGTTGATACTTCATAACTGTAATTTTGCTACTGTTATGAATCTTAATGTAAATATCTGATAGGCAGGATGTATTTTCCTTGTTACAAATTGAACATAATTAAAGCATAGTGATTAATCACAAAAACAATATTATATTTGTTTTGTAATAACAATATTATATTGTAATTATATATGTGTTTTCCGATGGTCTTAGGCGATCCCTGTGAAAGGGTCGTTTGACCCCCAAAGGGGTCGCGACCCACAGGTTGAGAACCGCTGGAATAGGGGAAGCTGAAAAGCTGCAACAGGTACATTTCCATAGAATGAGGGAGCTGTGAATAGCAGAAGGTCTATATTTACAAAATAAAGGGAAGGAAGCCCTTCATTCAGAAGGAGGAGAAGAAAGCCCAAAGGGAATCGGAAAGCAATAAGGAAGGGAGGGATGGGGGAGAACCTCACCTGTCCCTTAACCTTTGAGCCCAGGAGTTACCATAGTAACCAGTCTAAGGGAATAGTGGCAAATCAGAGGGGATATCAAGGCACAAAGGCCTGCAGCCTTTATAAGCCACAGGGAAAAGGAACTCAGTGGGACCATTTTCCCCCTCCCTACCTGTGAGTCCATTCTGTGGGACCCCTTTTCCCTCCCCAGGTGGGAGTCTGTACTCGTTCTTTAATAAATTTCCACCCTTACTATACCATCTTCTGTCCGGCAGACAAAAAATCCAGGTTCCAGTCCAAAAATTTCGTTTCAAAACCACCAATTTGTAAACAAGTGCTTGATGCTCAATATTCAGTCAGCACTAGATTGTAACTTTAAAAAACATTTCTGAACCAGCCTATTTTTTACTATTGCATTTATGATATTTTGATATCTAGAGTGCAGGCATGGTGTCATCACAAAGATGGATGATGTGCCCTTTCACCACGCAGTCACTTTAACTCTCCACGAGAAAAAGAATATAAAAAGACAGCCTTTGAGAAAGTGGAAGGAAGGCCACTCACAATGTGACAGGCAGGTGGCTCATGAAAACAGACTGACGAGTCCGGTGCACTTACCCACTGTAAACTGCCAACAAACTGTCAACTGCCAAAATGAATTAGACTCTCAAAGCAAGGAGGTCTCAAATCTTAAACATTTAAACATTCAGAAACTTCACGAAGACACCTCATCCTGCTGTGTGTCCACGTGTCCCTGCCACACTTTCAGTGCTGTTCAAAAGTAAGAAAAAATAAAGATATATTCTTTATCTTGAATCGTTTTTCAATATGCATCTTAATGGGCTGGAGAATGGAGAGGAAAAGAGATAGAGAGATTCATTGGGAGATTGCCAATGGGTCATGTAACTGTATCCACATTCATTTTCAATATATGCTTGTTATATCTTTTCCAACATTTCTGTTTTCAAAGTTGTATGCATCTGTTGTAATATGTCCTATTTTATTTCCAACAGCATTAGCATAGAACATACACTACATCCACCCAAACAGAAGATCACTGTGGGTTATTTGTGAGCTTGTCCATGGAGGACATACAATTGCTTCTCAGGATACTTTCCCTTCCTGTCCTTCCTTTGTGCCATAATCATATCCTTGTTACTTAAAAATAGTGATGTCAAACAGACAAAGACAAATACTATATGATCTCAGTAATATAATGACTAAAAAACAACAACAAACAAACAAATGCATAAAAACAGAGAACAGGTTGGTGGTTGCCAGAGGTGGTGTATAGGAGATGGGGAAATTTTACAAACTTCCAGTTATGGGGTAAGGAAATTCTGGGAATGAAATGTATACCAATGTGACTACAATTAATAATACCGGATTGTGTATTTGAGAAATGATAAGAGAACAAATCTTAAACGTTTTCATCACTAGAAAAAAATTAACTGTGTGAGGTGTGGATGTTAACTAAGTGATTGTGATTAATCATTTTGCAATCTATACACATATTAAATCACGTTTTAAAGCTAATGTAATGTTATATGTCAATTATATATGAATACACTGGAAAAATTATGCCTTTTGTACTCCAAATGCTTGTCATTTCCTTTCTATCTTCCCATTTATCTCATTTTCTGCTCTATCTTTTTCTCATTTATTTCTGTAGTATTTGTTGAGAGCAATGATGTGCCAGAAACTCACGTGGAATGGGCAAGTTTGGGATACACTCATTTAGGGGCTGGCCAGACAGTCTGCATATTTTTTCCTCCATAGAAATCAGCTGAATATACTAAAAGGGAACGTGGCTTCATAGTTTTCTTTTTCACTAACTAGCAAGAAATGTCACCTGTGGGCTCTCGCCAAATATCTTGTGAAGGAAAGATATCCATAAGCTTAACATAGTTCTTCTGCCATTAATAAAATGGTGAATAGAAATAACATATACTCTTTCACCTGCCGTTTAATCTTGTGACACTCACTGATTCCCTTTTCGACTGGTGTTAAAAGGACACTCTGTCACCTAGACTTTAGGAAGAGATGAGCTCCTGTCCTCGGCCACACATTTGGGATATTCATGGAGCTCTTTAATTTCTCCTCAGTGCTTTCTTTTTTTAAAAAAAAAAAAATTATTGATTTCAGAGAGGAAGGGAGAAGGAGAGAGAGATAGAAACATCAATGATGAAAGAGAATCATTGATTAGCTGCCTCCTGTAGGCCCCACTGGGGATCGATCCCACAACCCAGGCATGTGCCCTTGGCCAGAATTGAATCCGGGACCTTTCAGTCCACAGGCTGATGCTTTACTCACGGAGCCAAAACGGCTAAGGCAGTGCTTTCTTTTAAAGTCATAAAGAATATCTTGCTCTATTAGTCAGTACTTACATTTACTCCAATATTTTGAATGACACCAGTAGCATTATAACCACTATACGGAACTATAGTATTAAAAAGTATGAAATAAAATGCTAAGTTTCTAAGCACAAAACTAGTTGGACCAGGCATAGCTAAATATTTTAATCTATTGTGGTGAAGTTTCTCTTTCCTGTTTTTGGTGGTGGGCTTCTTAAGTTATGGATAGTTTTCATGACTGAGCCTTTCCCTCTGGTTTTTACTGAAAGGCTGTGGCTCTTGTCCTTCCTTTAATCAACAGCATTTCTACACTGACATCATTTCATCTTGAATGATGCTTTTCTTCCACTGTCACCAGAAACAACTGGAAGCCACACTTTCTTCCTTCAGAGTATTCATGACAATTTATAATTATACACTCATTTGTATGCTTATGTTTTATTATCTCTCCTTGGACTATAATTTTGAAGATAGCAATGTCTATTTATTATTATTATTAGTTTTTATACATATACTAGAGGTCTGGTGCACGAAATTCGTGCATGGGAGGGGGGTGTCCCTCAGCCCGGCCTACACCCTCTCCAATCTGGGACCCCTTGAGGGATGTCTGACTGCCAGTTTAGGATTGGGCCTAAACTGGCAGTCAGACATCCCTCTCACAATCTGGGATGGTGGGCTCTTAACCACTTGCCTGCTTGCCTGTCTGCCTAATTGCCCCTAACCACTTCTGCCTGCCAACCTGATTGCCCACTAACTGCTCCCCTGCCAGCCCGATCACCCCAACTGCCCTCCCCTGCCGGCCTGATCACCCCCAATTTACAAAATAAAGGGAAGGAAGCCCTTCATCCAGAAGGAGAAGAAGAAAGCCCAAAGGGAATAGGAAACCAATACGGAAGGAGGGGGGCAGGGAGAACCTCACATGTCCCATGTGAGGTTCAACCTTCCAGCCCAGGAGTTACTATAGTAACCAGCCCAAGGGAATAGTGACCAATCAGAGGGAATATCAAGGCACCAGGATCTGCAGCCTTTATAAACCTTAGGGAAAAGGAACTCAGTGAGACCTTTTTCCCCCTCCCTACATGGGAGTCTGTTCTGTGGGACTCTTCCCCACTCCCTACGTGGGAGTCTGTACTTGTTCCTCAGTAAATCTAAGCCTTTGCTATACCACCTTTTGTCCGTGGATTCATTCTTCTATTCCAGCGGACAAAGAGTCCGGTTTCCAGTCCAGGGAAACACTGCGCATTCCAGTCCAAAATGCTGCTACAGTGGTTTGCTGGCAATTTTCAGTTTTCCATGGCTTACAGAAGAATTGCCCCAATTACATGGTGTTTGTCCCGTGTCTGTCTCGTCACATAGCATTTTTTTTTCCCCATGACACCAGCCATATATTTGATGAAGGGCTCACCCTATTCCACTGTTACCTCGTCTTAATAAATTACACGTGTAACAATCCTATTTCCAAATAAGATCACATTTTAAGGTATTGAGTTTAGGACCGCAACATGCGAATGGGGGTGGAGGTGGGTGGGAGACAAAACTTACCCTATGAAAACATGTATAGATAAGCAAAACCTGAGTTCATTTGCCATGAGCAGACCCAGGCAACAATAAATAAAAGGATGTCCTTTCAGCTGAATTTGAATGATACCTTAGGGAAGGAAAGTAAGGAAAGAAAAGCAACAGGATTGGTAAATGGAAATATTCAGATATCAAGCTACTGTATTTGTGAAACGTGGAGAGGAGTGGAGTTTTGAAGCAGAAATTTTAAAGTGTGAAGTGCTATATCCCAATTCTCCTATCCAGGTCTTTGAGACTCTTTTTCACATTATTTTTATTTTAATTTTTTACAGCTGGATTTTTTATTTCTGAATATGATAACTGATTAAGATTACAAGCTCCAGAGTCAGATTGCTGAAATCAAATATTTCCTTCAACATTGATAAATTGTGTGCACTTGGACAACTTTATAATCACTCTCCTCTATTTTCTCTTCTGTATAGTGGGGACAAAAACAGCACCTACCTCATAGGTTATGATGAGGATCAAATTAGAAATCCCCATTAAATGCTTTTCTCAGTGTAATAAATATTAATGATTATTTACTCTTATTAACTAATATTAGCACTGACATTCATGTTTATGTATGAGATTATATCAGTATTATCTTTATAATTATGAGCAAAATGTAAGCAAACAATTATTGATCACTTACTATGTGCCAGGGAGTTTAAACATTTTATACAGTTTATTGCATTTCTCACATAATCTTTATGAATTAGACATACAACCCTTATTTAGAGCAAGATATTAAAATATTAAAAGGTTTCCTGACCCATTTATGAAATAGAATAGAATTAAAATCTAAATCTCCTTGACTACAAAATAATTTTATTTCCAAGAACAGAATATTGCATCCTCTATTCAAAAACAAAATGTGAAATTATACAATTACCACACTGACCTGCAGAAAAGTGAGTTGACTTAAATCCCACCACCTCTAACTAAACAATTTGGCATCTTCTGGACAATACCTATATTTAAAAACTTTCTTAATTGACCCAGATTCTGAATTTGGGGACAGTTTTGATATAAAACATTTTTTTCTAGGTGTCACAAATCATGAACCCTGGAAAATTCAACTAAGCATCTAAATATTATCTTCAAACATAAATTCTTGCACTGAGATGTAACAAAAAGAACAAAAGCGACTGTGACAATGCTACTATTTTCTCAGGTTATATATCTATGTTTGGGGCTACAGCAACCTTTCGTATGCATGGCTACTCTTTAGAAGAAAGAGTCATAATAGGCCCAAATGCTGGGACCCAACTTTTTTGGAATATTCAGAAGATACCAGTACAAAGAAAAACTGACCATGGAAATTTCACATGTCATATCTGTATCACTTATGCCATGTAGCCATGTGAACCCGATGTGGGAGGAACTTTCAGTTCAGTGGGAGAAGACCCCTTCAGCCTGTTCTCTTCCCATCAGCCCTGCTCCTCACCCTCCAGCGGCAAGTCCTTCAAATCCCAAAGTCCTTATATTTCCTGAAGACTTTTAGGAAGTAACCTTCTTTCAGTAAGATTTGAGTTTAAGAAAATTATAGGAGATTTGTACATACCCTGATCATTCCCAAAACCTACTTTCCCCCAAATATTGAACACATTGCAACAATGACTGTGATGCCTCACTGTTATTTGGACCCTATAGCTTAGAACCATGTCTTATTTCATTTAATTCTCTTAACTTCCTATCTCTTAAACCCATCTATATTTACTCCTCTTAAAATACAAAGACAACAACAAAAATCTGATTAGTATAGAGGGGAGATACTACTTATGGCCATATAACGGCCATATAAGAGTACTAGAGGCCTGATGCACGAAATCTGTGCAAGAGTAGGCCTTCCTTCCCCCGGCTGCTGGCACTGGCTTTCCTCTGGCACCGGGGACCTGGGCTTCCCTTGCGGCCCCCATTTCGTCTGGAAGGACGTCTGGTCTAATTAGCATATTACACTTTTATTATTATAAATATGCCTTCTTTAATTATTTTTGGCACAGGCTTTTCATTTCTTAAAGAAAAATGGGATTTAACTGAAAAAAAAATGATAGATTGTCTAGAAGTGGAGTAAATAGTAAATATCAGTTGTTTATCAGTTTTAAATCAATTAAGCCCTTTAGCCATTGAAATTGAGTGTTTTGCACTCTTTTTGGCATCCAGAGCCCATGGTGGGTCCAGCATAGCCAATCTGTGCCTGCTTACACATTACTGCTCATTTCAAAGCTTTGATAATCGCATTCTCGTGTTTTATGGACACATCCTCCTATCTGTGGATCTGACATAAACACGCAGCTGCTGTGCACAGCTCAGTCTGCTGCATCCACTCAGCAAATCATGAGGCTTCGCATTAGACATTCTGGAGCAGAAGCAGAAATAAGAGAAAATTTGTGTTTCAAATGCCAACTTCCAGGCAGCCTCGTTTAATAACCACATTTTGTTCTTTGATTACATGAAGGGAAGAAAAGGAAAGAAAGAAAAGAAGAGAAAAGAAAATAGAAAAGAGAAGAGAGAAAGAGAGTTAGCCACTATTTGTATAGCAAAATATCTTTTTTAAACTGACATTATTTTTGGAGCCACGAAGCCAGCTTCTTTGCCGAAGAAAATAATCAAGGCTGTCCCAACTCATTCCTGTTAAGTACTCATCCTTTACCATATTCCTATTATTCATCCTAAAATATATAGGGAATCATATATTTAGCAGTTAATTTTAGAGAAGGAAGAAATTATAATTCGACTTTATATACATTTAGAAGAACAAAATAAAAACGTATAGATTTGCATTTAGATCAAATTTGAAACCTCATAGAAATAATTGATTGAAATAACATATCTACGGTTTAAAGTAAGGGCTTGGGCTTTGTTTGCTTGGTTTCGCAAGTAACAGAAGCATGCAGAAGCTGCATTAAGTGACATGATGCATCTATTGGTAGGAGAAGGGAAGGTAGTTTGGCTGTATTTGGAGCTAGAAGGAGAAAGGAAACTACTTTCTCCAGTTCTCAGGGTAACATGGTCTCATCTTTACATCTCTCTGCTTCATTCTTAATTTTATATGTTTACTGGCCTCTCTGCTCCACTGTGCACTTGAAAAAAAACTTTATCTTAGTTTAGAATATACTATTTTTCTATTTTCAGCCAAAAAAAAAAAAAAAGACAACTGATTTCTAGTCCTGGATCCCCTTTACAAAGTATCAAGAGAGATCATGTGACTGGCTTCAGGGTCTGCATTTTTCCCAGTCTTGATGGTGGTGCCAGTGGGCTAGGGTTTGAGGGCAGAGTTGGGGAGTACAGTCTTAGCTGGTGTGGGATCAGTGATACTGGCTCAGCACCGTGAGGTGGGAGCTTGGTAGAGAGACACTAGCACAGATCACGGGAAAGACAGGCCTTGCTTTGATGCTGCCCTTTCTAAAGACAACAACACAGAAATCTAACCAGTTCATGTATATGAGATACTTCTTTCCCTTCTTAAGAAAAGGGAAATCAAAAGTCCCAAAGAGGTAAACAGAGAAACACAGTAATGCGGTGCAATAAGTGCTCTAAGACGGGTAGGTGCAAGGCCAGCCATCGGAGCACCTGAAGAAGTGCAGTTCCCAGCAAAGAGGCACACACTTCTGCCTCCTACTTTGTTTTTATGCTTGCTTTGTTTTGTGAGTTATTCTGTATAGGCGTTCCCTTGTTTTGGAGATTTTCAAGAGCCCATCCTGAGTTAGCAAAAAATGTACCAAAAATAAGTGTACAGCTAGAAGTTTTATAATGAGTCAGACACGACCAGCACCATGGAAGCCCCCTTCATGCTTCCCCCCTGGCGGTGTCCTCGTCACCACCTTCGGGCACCCACGATTCTGCCTTCTGTCCCCAAAGCCGTGGTGCCCGATTTTGACTTTGAACTTCGTATGAATGGAACCATGTCCTCTTGAAGGTCTGACTTTTGAAACATAATGTTTGTGACAGTTACCCATGCTGTTGTGTGTAGCTGGGGTTTGGGAAATTGAACTGTCATTTTAGATTTAAGCAAATTAATATACTGCAACACATTTGTCCATTACAGTGTGGGTGCTTCCTACTTTGGAGCTCGTATGATAAATGCTGCTATCAGGATTCTTGTGTATGCTTCTTTTACAAAATATATGTGTGCTTTTCAGTTTTTTTTTTAGACATTATAACAGTGTGTAGTTATATCTGGAAGCTATTTGAACGTGCATTTCTTGATGACAGATAATTTTGAGTACATGCTGACAGGTTTATGGGCCAATTATTTATAATTTTTTGATGAGGTAACAAGTTGGCCCTTCATTTTGAAAAAAATGATTTAGTTGTGCTGTTCTTCTTTTCTTTTGTGAACTTTATTAAAATTAACAGTTCCTGTTTACCAAAGGACACAATTGTGACAGTACAAATAAGGATGCCTTATTATTTAAAATATAAAATCTCCTTACCAAAATTTGATCCTCAGTCAAATCTTTAGAATTATGTTGATTGTGTAAGGTAATAATGCCTCTCCAAAGACATAGACAGCTTTACAATCCTATATAATAAAAGCCTAATATGCAAATTGTCCCTTCAACCCGGAGTTCAACTGGGAGTTTGACTGCTCTCTATCACATGTGCTGACCACCAGGGGGCAGTGTGGGACATAGTGTGCATCAGCAACAGGACACTGGCAGTGGGCGGCATTGGAGGCACTGTCGGCCCTGATGAGCTCCAAGGAGAGCAGGACTGCAGCGGGATGGTGGAACAGATGAGAGGGTGGAACCAGGCCAAGGCGGGGGCGAGGCCAATGCCCAGCTCCCAGGCACTGAGGTAGCCAGGCAGGGGTCCAGCTCCGACTGATTGCTCCACAGAAAGCAACTAGCTGCCACCCAGGCAGGGGCTTTGACCTCTTGCCAGCTACCTGGAGGTGGGGGTGACAGGGATGGAGGTGTGGTGAGAATGTGGGGTATCCACTAAGCTCACTCTTGCTCCCCCTGCTACCCTCCCCCACACTCACGCAGCCTCTTCCAGGTAAGCCGGGCCACAGCGCCCTGTCGCAGCCACTGGGACCGGGACCACAGGGGCTGTTCTGGCTCCCCGTGGGTTTGCGCAGGAGCCAGTCTGCGAGGCTGGCCAGGAGAGAGCACGCTGCCCACCTGTCTTTTGTGCAGCACCTCTGGGCGGCCCAGAGGCCTACACTGCGTCCTGGCCCCACAGTGTCTGGCCACACTCACTGCATCTTCGCATGGGGACTCGGGCACTGTGACTCAGGCAGATGGGAAGGGGGGGTTGCGCAGGGGGCCTAGGTACTGCCCAGAGGTCAGCTGGGACCTGCCCTTCCACACCAGACGCTTCGATCACCAGCCAGGCCTGGGGACTGCACTTGTGCATGAATTTCATGCACCAGGTCTCTAGTATGCTAATAATATTCTATAGAGAAAAATCTGACTTGAAGACTTGTATTTTCTTTTAATTTGCATGAGAGACAAGTATTTGAAAAAGCAGCCCACTCATTAGTAGTAAATATATTTGTGTTTCAACTCAATAATAATAAAAAAAAAACACACAAAAAACTACAAAAAATGTTTTCTCTGCCTCCCCCTCATCATTTACCTTTATGATAATTCACAAAAAAGTCCCCCTCATGTCTCAGAATCAGAAGACTCTGTGCTGGGCAGTTGGCTTATTAGCTTATTTGCTCCTTACAGGTATCATGGCTTTAGTGGCAGAATATTTCCCCTCACTGCTTTGTTTCCCACAAATGCTCTTCCCACACTTTTAAATGACAAAGGACTCTACATATTTCTCCATTCTAATCGGGTCCCTGCCTTTCCTTTGCCATTTTCCACAGGTATTTCTACCAACATTTTATTTAAAATATATAGTCAATATAAAAGTAAGAAACAATAAAAATATATAAGTGCACTATATGCTTTATACATGTATACTAAGCTAAATATATATAATGTATATACCTAACTAAATATATACACTTTACTAAATGCATATATACTGAATACAATATATAAGGGAAATGTAAAATATGTAATTATACATACACACAGACACATAAGTTTATATTTGTGATCAGCCTTATTTTTTTGTCAGAGAAGCATGGATAATAACTTTATAGTTAATGGCCTTAGTAAATAATTTCCATTCTTATATCTCATGCATAATATTATTATATTCCAGTCTCTGGCCATATGCTTGCTTAACTTTCCTTTCATGCTACAAAGTGCAGATTAGTACTGGGATCGAAGCTGCCTAAAGTATTCTGTGCAGCATCTGATTTGTTTGCGAAGTTCTTGAACTATGAATAAGGATAAAATTTCAAAGCCAAAGCATGGAAAAAAAAGACTGGAGAAAAGCATTTTTATGCTAATGGCCGTAGCAATGATTATAAAGCAGAGTGCACACAGAATGCACCATGAAGATGCTAAATAATATTTATGGAGCATCTGGGCCTTGCATAGCAGAAGCAAAAATGTTCTTTTCTCACATTTGGTTTGCAAAATTACTGTGGACATTAAGAAAAATGCTGAAATTTCATTTGAACTGTGGAGCAAAAACCCTGACCAAGAACAGGGCTGGGATTTGTGAGCTGTCATTTTATTCACAAGGATAAACAGAACCGTGACATGTTAGAATGATTCTGGATAAATTATCTTTTACTTGTTTAGGGTGGTCTGAAGGGAAAAAATGGAGCAAGAAATAACAGTTTCAGGAAAGTTCAAATAGAAAAGTTCATGAAGTTCTTAATGTGAACAGTAGAATCGAAGGGCTAACCACAGGCTCCTTTTTATGCATATTTGTTGCTCTTAATTTTATTGTAATAATCCGATGCCTCAATGGATATTTGGGAGATCAGGAAAACATTTAAAATAAAAATACATAGGCATCTCATTAATCATCCTTTATACCTCAAAATAGTACATCTTCATGCATCGCTGGGTAAGTCAGGGTTGGTCTTCATTTAATGTGCTCAGATGATTGTAGAAAACACTGACAGGTACTGTGCTGATCATTATACCTCTAACCATTACAAGATAGATTTTATTCCATTGGTTTTGTCAATGAGAACACTGAGATTGGTATGGAAGCTTGTCCCAAGTCACAAATAGTAGTAAAACTAAGATTGAGTTCTGCCTAACCAACAAAGCCCTATTCTTTTTTTTTATTTTATTTAAATTCTTTATTGTTTAAAGTATTACATAAGTCTCCCTTTTCCCCCTTTGACCTCTCTCCGGCGGCTCCACGCCTGTTTTGTAATAAGAAAACAAGTAAGAAACAAAACAACCACCATAAAATTAACATAGTTCAATCTCAGGATAAACCACCAGGTTCTAGAACAGAGATGTTAAGAATGAAATAACATCAGGAAGATAGAAAATCCCCAAGTTACATCCTGTTTATAGGACAAACTTATCAGGATAGTTTCCTGATGACAGAAATCAATTTCTAAATGTCGCCGGTTATTTCCGAAGCCCATTATCTGCTTTAAACTGTGGACACTACAGAACTGGCCTGTAAGGTGAGAATGACTCTGGCGTCAACAAATCAGTCTGTGTATAAACAGGCTCGCAATATGGGGGTTTGGGTAGATTAAAATGTCTATAAAATTAGATGCTCAGCAGAGCTTTTACGTTTCCACCATGTATTTTCCAAACCTGCAAGACAAACCCCCCTCTAACTACTCCTAAAGCCACGGCAGAGTGATCGTTGCCAACCAGAAAATAGGTAGCGATTTTCTCCTTTTGGGTAAATGGAAGATGCCATTGATTTCTTTAAACTGCACACTGCAGCTGATTCCATTTTTAAAGCGTTTGGAAGTCGTGTTCAGAAGGACATATTCACCAAACTACTCTTTTTATCTGTGATGATGCTATCTTTAGTTTCATTAAGCTGGTTACACGGGAATTCATTCCTTCTCCCTGGAAAATTGAAGTCCATTATTTCTGCTACTGGAAGTTATTGGAGTAAAACCTAATGTAACCCTTCTCTCCTTGATCATGTTTATGAAAATGACTAAGTGTTATAACTTTTATTTGAAGTAAATATTCCTTTTATTAAAAATGTTGTAAATGTTCTACTAAATAAAACACAATTTTATTTAGTAGAACACACCTTGTTCTTTGCCCTATTTATTGAAAACTTCATAATAATACATATGTTTCTCACACATAGTCCTTTCCCTTTATCACTCTCTGGTGAATGCACACGTCATTTAGTTGGAGAAAAAATAACTACATTGCTTTTGTTCTGAAGAGTTTTCCATTCGAGCTATTGGCCTAACTTTGCACCAAACTTGCATCCTTTCTGTGCATAAAATTCTAGTAAAGCAAAATAAAACACAAGCAGGTCATGATTGTAGAAAAAGCTTCTAATGGAGATATAATGATGCAAGCTTGGAGATGAAGCTGATATTTACGAAGAAAAGGGAGTTGAAAGAGCATGGACTTAATAAGCATGTATACGAAAAGACATGGGTCAGTTTTCCTAGGGAAATACCCACCCTCTGTAGACAATGGCAGTGAGAACTTAATCATGAGTAGGATTAAACTGAGTAGAGAGACTTATCTTGGCTTTAAGAGTGGCCTTGCTCCTTAACACTGAAACTCTGCAGAAGACAAGAACAAATTTAAACAGAATGCAGCAGTATTTTTTTCTTTTTTCTTTTAGCATTTCCAGTTTTGTTTTTTTTCTTCCTGGGAAAGTTTAGACGTATATCTAATTTTATGAAGTTGTTTTCTCAGTGATATCTCTACAGTGCCTTAAACAAAATAGATTAGGTATATTTCCTAGAGACTCAAAATACAACAGCATGTCAACAGTGATAGACACTAAATAATTAAAAGAGGGATGACTAATAGTTATAATTGTAAACATAAATTACAGTTTTCATAGCACTTAAAGGTACATATTTCCATTTTTTATCTTCACAACTGAACTATGGAGTAAGTCAGGGAGATTTATTGGCCCCATTTTAAAGATGATGGAACAAAGAATAAAAGAGAGAAAAAGAAAGGCAATTAAAACTTGTTTAACATATGCCGAGAACCAGGAAATGTGCCAAGTATTTGAGATAACTATTTCATTTGATCCTCATTAGATCTGTTGAAGTCCGCATGATTTTCTCCACCTTGGAGAGGAGTAAACTGAGGTTCTAAGAATAAGCTACAAAAGCTTTATTTTCCAACCTGAAAGCAAAGGTGTTTAACTTATTATTTATCATTGGAGGATATAGTTTCTGGAATGATCATTAGACAATACACATCTCAGACTCTCCATTTCACAAGACTACGTAGAGCTCAAGCACGCTTAACCATATGATGATACACACCAGACGACCCACACTAGCCTCTGAGAAGCAAAACTAATTCAACTGTGGATTTAATACAGGTCTCATAGCAGAAAATCTGTCAAGATCCAGAAAAAAATGGTACTTAATTATCCTTAAAATTTTTTGGCAATGTATTATGAAAAATATAAAACATTTTTTAGTGAAACTTCTGAGTTTAGAAGCTGCACCTCAGTTGGTTCTTTATTGCTCAATAGAAAAATCAAACACATATCTTTAATATCTTAAGCCATCAAAACGGAATTCAACCTTTGCTGAACTAAATATATGGTTGTAATCTCTTCATTTTTAAGTGAAGAATTGAATTTAATCTTTTCTTCCTTAATGGCTTTGTTTGTGTATCTGAAAGTAGGCATGCCTATGAAAGTAACATTGGCATTTTATTGTTTGATAAATATTGACAGTCTTTATGGATGATTGGAACTAAATGACCTAGAATTCAGGCTTTAAGATTAGACTCCTTGAGTTTGAATTAATATTTTAATAATTTTTGGCTAATTACCTTGTACAGGTTTACTAATCACTCTATGTTTATTCCTAACTAAAATAAGGCTATTAATTATACCAGCATCATCAAGTTGTGAGGCTTACCAGAGGTAATACTATGATATACGCTGTTTAAGATAGTGCTTGGCCACAATAAACACTCAATAAATATTCACAATCATTATTTTTAGTAGTATTATTTCTTAATAAAATATAGATATTCTGAGACACAGAATCCCAGAATCCGTGCAGCTATATTCTAACTAATTCAGCACTTGGACTTCATCAATCCCCACACCGAGCTTTACCTAAACACCTCATCACCTCCAAAATTGATCTAATATATTTCATTGTTCATGTTCTAAGAGGCTTTTTCCTCTTACTGAGCCCCAAACTGCCTTCCTGAAATTTGCATACACGTGTCTGGGTTCTTCCTCCTGAGAATACATAGAATTAATCTAATTCCAAAAAGAAAACCTTTTGTTGATTTGTTGATGATAGGCATTCTGACAGGTGCGAGATGGCACCTCATTGTTGTTTAGATTTGCATCTCTAGATGACAACTGCTGGCAAGGATGTGGAGAAAAAGGAACCCTCGTGCACTGCTGGTGGGAATGCAGACTGGTGCAGCCACTGTGGAGAATAGTATGGAGTTTCCTCAAAATGTTAAAAATGGAACTCCCATTTGACCCAGTGATCCCACTTCTAGGACTATATCCCAAGAAACCAGAAACACCAATCAGAAAAGATATATGCATCCCTATGTTCATAGCAGCACCATTTACAATAGCTAAGATTTGGAAACAGCCTAAGTGCCCATCAGCAGATGAGTGGATTAAAAAACTGTGGTACATCTACACAATGGAATACTACACTGTTATAAAAAAGAAGGAATTTTTACTATTTGCAACAGCATGGATGGAACTGTAGAGCATTATGCTAAGCGAAATAAGTCACTCAGAGAAAGATAAATATCACATGATTTCACTCGTATGTGGGATATAATGATCAACATAAGCTGATGAACAAAAATAGATCCAGAGACCAGGTAGCACTGAACAAACCATCCAACCTCAGAGGGAAGCAGGGGGGAAGGTGGTTAGAGATCAACCAAAGGACTTATATGAATGCATATTAGCATAACCAATGGACACAGACACTGGGGCAGTGGGGCCTTGCCTTCGGGGGTGGGAGTGGGCAGGGAGAGGTCAATGGGGGGAAAAGGAGACATATGTAATACTTCAAACAATAAAAAAAGAAAGAAATCCTTTCTAACAGTTAAAGACAGATAGCAAGTCCTTTTGAGATTTCATTACTTTAGACTGAACATTTTTCCATTCCTTATGTTTTCCTACCAATTGACAAGTTTATTTTGACTTCTTCAATTGCTGTTTTTGCTTATTACACTGGAAGATTTTGTGTCATTATAGTAGAAGAAACAGCAAAGTACAGAGTTTGGCTCTCAATCATACCTGCACACGAGAATTACTTGGAGGACCTTAATGACACCCATGCAAGGGTCCATTTCCAGAGATTCTGCTGAAATCGGTTTGGGATGCAGCCAGTTGGAGAAAATACAGGTGTAGAAGAAAAACCATAGAATTTATAGTTAGAAACATCTCATGTCTGTGTGACATTTTGAGCAATTACCTAACCTCTTTGAGTCTCATATTCCATTGTTGATTTAACCTGAAAATACTGCTAAGTGCTTACTCTGGGTCATGCATTGTGCCAAGCAGACAGAAGACACAGAAATAAAACATACTTGCTGTGTTCTAGTGTCAAGATAGTAATAATCAATGTCACCAATGAGCGCGTATTATACATTTAGATGAGTGCTACAAAAAGGGTCACGGTTCTCTGTGACTCAACAAAAACGAAAACGAAAACAAATTTGGCTCAGTGTGCATTATAGAGGGGAAAGGGTTGATGTTAAGTGCAGAAATAAAAAGGCATTTTGGCCGGGAAAAGAGAAGCTTCTGTGATTGAGTCACAGGAGTTTACAAGATATAAAGGACCCTTTCTTAAAGGGGGAAAAAAGCCCCAAGTGTCCCTCTTCATGGAAAATAACCACTTTTTATTTTCTTAAAAATTTGAAATTTTCAGTGGTGTGGGGTCTGCCAAGAGACTAGGATTTGACATGAAAAGTGCTTGGGGTGAAGAGTGATGAGGCTGGGAGCGTTGATCCTCTCCTAAAGGAAACTACTTCCAAATGCCAAGTTCAGCGTAGGACACAAGCCAGGCAAGGAGGTGGAGCAGCAACTCTTACCTGGAATATTACCGTGTCTTCTGGCTTATGACCTTCAGGGGAAAATGAGATGAGAAAATGCCTCCTCTGAAAAGGTGTCCCTCATGTCACACCCAGCTGGTGTGGCTCAGTGCTTGAGCATTGACCTGTGAACCTGGAGGTCATAGGTCCATTCTGGTCAGGGCACATGCCTGGGATTGCTGGCTCGATCCCAGTAGGAGGCATGTAGGAGGCAGCCAATCAATGACTCTCTCTGGTCATTGATGTTTCTCTCTCCCTCACCTTTCCCCTCTGAAATCAGTAACAACTATTTTTTAAAAGAAATTTGTCATGGCCTCCAGAAAAAGTAGATACTAATTATTCAGTGCTTTAGCCTGATTTGAGGTGACTAAGATTTTTAAAATCAAAAGGATCTCAAACAAGTGCTTCACAAACTGTAAACTCTATCTCCATCTTGTTAAAGGCCTTTTCTGACAGTAGTTCTGGGGGAAGGGGCTTGAGAATCTCCATTTCTAACAAATTCGCAGGCAGCTGATCAGATCACGCTTTGCAATGAGGCATAGGAAAGAGGCAGCTATTGACTACTCTGCCTCATTTCGCTCAGCACAAAGGGTTTGTATGATAGAATTGTCAAAAGTGTCTCGTACAGGAATAAGCCAGTCTCTGCCTTGGTTTCAGCTGAATGCCTTTTCTGAAAATCTTTGAACCATTAACATATGAATCAGTCTTCTCTAAATTAGAAATGCTTGAATATTCACCCTATTTGCCCTTCCCACCTGAGTAATTTCCTACATTGGTTCAATGGTCACGCACTGTCCTAGAGATATCAAACCACTTCAAGATTTCTAGACACTCCTTCTGTCCATCATTTGCTAAACGTGCTTACCAAACCACTGGTCATCAGTTATTCAATGTGCTCTGAAAACTGCGGCGATTAATGTGTCTAAACAATAAAATTACTTAGCCAAAAATCAATATTGCACTTTCAATATTCCACAAAAAGGAATATTGGAAACTAGAGGAATTATATTTCTGTACCTGGAATTTGTGCCATATGCAATATAAATGCATAAATTAGAATATTATGATCTTTTTTTAACCTGGGAGCTCATACAGTAACCGTGCTCCCTTAGTCATGTAGGATCCCTAATTCAAATTGCTGAAGCATTCCTTCTAGGGGGTCTGAGCTCTTAATTTCAATCTGCACATCTAAACGAAGAGGGCAAACAGTTTTGTAGTATATCTACAGATGCCATCACAGAATAATAGGAGCAGAATTACTTTAGAAAGACTCTACCTGGCCTCCATATTCTAGAGTTCAGATAAGAAGGCAATACAAGGGAGAAAAATTTTGCAGCTTGTTCCTGACAGAGCTGGTGCTGTCACCTGTACCTAGATTTATAGTTCTGGTAACTGGAAATTCAAAAATGAGGCTTTGATTAGAGGATGTGTTTTTTTCACCTTTAACTTGAACACTTGAAACATTAATTTCTCTGAGACCCAATGTAAGTTGATTATGTTCTGAATCTATAAAAATCAATATTTAAAAAGTACAAATATATAGTGACAGAAGATGATTTGACTTTGGATGGTGGGCCCTAATTCTATATACATATGATGTATCATGGAGATGTACACCCGAAACCTATATGATACTATTAACTAAAATTACCCCAGTAAATTTAATAATAAAATAAAAATAAATAAATAAATACACATAACTTTTGTTCTTGCTCATTTTTACTTTTGGACTCTTATAATACAATCTGAATACACAACTGTGTTGAGTAATAGAAAGCTAACATGTATTAGTAGGAGGAATACACTACTACCTACCTATGCCTGGATTAGTTTTCAATTTCATAACTCAATGGTTCAAATGAAAATTGTATTTTATTTCAATATTATCATAAATTATAGATCCCACCAGAGTTAATGAGTAGTAAATTTATGACAAACAAAAATAAAGTGTTATCTGAAATCTTTACATTCAGATTAATAAAATCAGAAGCTCTGCTTCCACGTACTTTAAATGTTTAAAACAAAAGTTGTGTAAAAAATTGTGAGGCATATGATCATACAATGTCTATGGATATCTTTTGCCTTTATAGTGCACTATAGTTAGGTGCACATTCACACAGAATTTGTGTGTGTGTGTGTGTGTGTGTGTGTGTGTGTGTGTGTGTGTGTAAGGCAGAATTTAGGGAAGGACCTATTTTTTGTTAAGTCACAAATTCTATTGTGTGCTCAATAAAAGAACTGAAGAATTTCCCAAAATGCCAATAATACATTTCACCCCACATACAGCATTTAGGTATCAGATGGGGCACAAAGAATCTACTTTCTCCTTGAATTTTGCATAGGTAATAAATGTTCAAAGGGTTTTTCAGTGAGGTATAGAGCCTTAAGAAAATGAGTATTACCCAGTGTAAATCCCCAGACATGCAAACTGCCCAAATGAGAGATATAGACATTTGTTTTTCTCCCATGGATTGCCTCTTCGGTCTACAATGGGGAAGAATTGCTCTTCTTGGAGCCATAAAAACTATATGGTGTCTGGTTACCATCCCAGAAGGGAGTCAGGGACTGTTAACCAAAGAGCATGTTTGGAACATTTTTTAACATCCCCAAGTTTGTAATTTTCTATATCCCTGTCTGTTTCCTGTAAAAGAAATGGCCTAAGTGTTTGGTTTCCAGAGGCATCAAAGGAGAGACTGTAGAGACGCTCTCATATACAGCTAAATATGGAGAATAACCCACAGGGGATAGGTTGGTGGTGAGAACTGGAAAGTAAGGAGAAAAGGCATCTGGAATGTTAAAGCTCATAAGAAAGTTGAGGAAACTGATTGTGTGGCTCCACAGTGATTACATTCCATGTTTTATCCCAAACAGCAACTAAGATAAAAGCAGAGTTTCAGGAAGGAGACACTTTGAATTATTAATATAAACTACTTATCTGTCCAGACTCATTAGACAATTTCCACACTCCACTCCACGTTGCACCAATAGAGCATCCTTAGAGATAAACTATATCTTGTCTAATCTCTCTGGAGCAAACAGTTCAGACTTAATCAGCTGGAGAATAACGATGAAAGTATTTTGCCCGGAGAGGGGTAAAGGAACTCCTACCACGGTCTGGTTTTGATGGCATCATTTGCTAGATAAAAGCTCCCGTTTGAAAAGCAAGCCAGTAGTCTGCCTTTGCACAATTACAAAGTGGAGACAATTTACAAAACCATAGGACTGGCAGAGATGAAAGCAATGTTAATGCACTAAAAGCTTTGTTGTTATCATTGCTTTATTGTTGTTTCTGCCTTGTGGTAGCACTAAAAATTATGATCATCAAGGGAGGTGGCCTAATCAGGAGGAAGACCTCACCTTGCTAGAATGAAGCAGCAACCAGCTGTCAAAGGATGGGTCATGGAGAGACACACATTATTTATATGGAGGCTGCTTGCTGTTTGAAAATTGTCCCCTTCTTTCCAGGTTAGTCGACCGTTCTGTTCTCAGCCCCCAGTTAGCTTCCCTTCCCAAAACACTCAATCAGAGGACCTTATGTAGCAAAACACTTGAAGAATCCGAATGAGGGCTTTAGGGTGTGTTTTGCATACTGATTCCAAAAAGATTGCCATTTTAATCACCAGAGAATCTTCAATAAGTAGGATCCCCACAGGATTCGAAGTCAAGAAGCAGTCACACTCCCGGATTGTATTTATTCTCAGTGCCTACCATTTTGACAATTAGATTGTTGTCTTGAGTCCATGTGAACACGCATGTGTGTTTGGGCCTGTAGACCAACTCACAGTCTCTTAAACTTTTATTATTACTTATGAAATAGATATTTGGCAGAGTAGTTATCAAGTAATAGAATTTTTGTGAAGATCAGAGTAAGAAGGATAGAAAAACTGACTAAAATTTCATTACACAGGAGAAGCCACTTAACTTAGTCTGTTTGGGTTGGTATCACAAATTACCAGAAATTGGGTGGCTTATAAGCAAAGAATGATTTATTTAACAGTTCTGAAGGTTGAGAAGTTCAAGATCGAGGCACCAGCAAACCTGGTGTCCTGTTTCATAGATACCTATCTTCTCTCTGTGTCCTTAAGTATTGGAAGAGGCAAGGACACTAATCTATTCATGAGGGCTCTACCTTCATGATATAATTACCTCCCAAAGGCCCCACCTCCAAATACAATTATTTAGGGGTTAGGGTTTTCACATATAAATTTTGGGGGAGCACGGTCAGTCTATAGCACCGCTGCTAACATTTAAACCAGATTTACCTTCAAACATTGCCCACACATATTTTCAAGGTAAATAACATCATGTTATACATACAAATTTATATTTTGGCTTATTTCAATTTAGCATAAACTACACATTTATTAAACAATATACAAAAATCTAATTTTTTTTTACTTTAAATATTTTTTTCAGTTATAGTTGACATACAATATTATATTACTTTCAGGTGTACAATCCAGTGATTAGACATTATATAACTTACTAGGTGATCATCCAGATAAATCTCTTCCCATTCTGACACCATACTTAGTCATTACAATATTATTGACTGTATGGCTTATGCTATACTTTACATCCCATGACTATTCTGTGTACTTCTTAATGCCTTCACCTTTCTTACCCATCCCCCAACAGCCTTCCTATCTGGCAACAATGAAATGCTCTGAGTATCTGAGTCTGCTTCGTTCTGTTTGTTTGTTTTGTTTTTTAATTCATTGTCGATAGATATGTATTTATTGCCATTCTATTATTCATATTTAAAATCTTTTTTTCCTTTTTCTTAACGTTTCATGTCATACTAATTTGGTGGTGATGAATTCCTTTAGCTCTTTCTTGTGTGGGAAACTCTTTATCCTTTGATTCTACTTGCTAGCTTTGCTGGGAAGAGTAATCTTGGTTGTAAGTACTTGTTTTTCATCACTTTGAACATTTCTTGCCAAACCCTTCTAGCCTGTGCCTCACTGAATGCCAGGCTATCATGTAATTATTTTACATATATTAATATAGAAATTATTCCTCCCTAGAACCCTAGCGTATGTATTTTTCCCCCTAATATGACCCTTATTTTCCAGATGAGATATTTTTTGAGGATGAGGGAGGATAAGTAACTTCCCTGAGGTCACTCAGCTAGTAGATGACAGAATCAGGATTTAAACCCAGAGAACTAAATTCTAGATCCTGTGTTTTCCTATGGTCCTTGGTACCACAGGTGATGTACAAATATGCACATTATATGAGGACTTATAAGAACTTTAATATCATAGCTTATGGCCCAACACTGGGATTTTTGCAGCTTGGGCTCTGAAACCGCCTACAGGGCAAGCAGCCCTCCTGGGCTGGTTGTACTGTATGGTAAATCACACCCGCTATGAGGTCGATAGCAATGCATCCTACACATTGTCTGTGCAGGAAGTGCTCCACCAGAGCCTTTTTTCTGTCAGCCTGAACCAAAACTAGGATGTTGACAAATGCTTCATTATATTTTCTACCTTGTTCTTACCATTGAAAGTTCCGTTGTCCCCACCAGAAAATGAATGATTTAGGTTTATAACCTTGTTTCACTAGCAACCCCCTCGCCAAACATACCCACCCCAGCCATGATACCTTGGAACATATCTTTGGTTCATGTCCCTTAATTTGAAAATCATATAGGAATAAAACTCTCTTTTAATTTCTTTTGTTGACAGATCCCTCCCTCCTTATGATCAACATGTCTGAGCTATTTCATAATGTGAAATATCAATAAAGGAAATATGGACGCTAATAGAGAAGACTGAATTATTCATTCAGTCCTTCAAATAAATCATCCCAGACCCATGAAGAGAGGATGATGTTTTAGAAAGGCAAGGGCATGAGGTAGGAGTGAATCTGGGAGTTTTGTGCCCAATTTGAGAGGATGAAATTAGACTAAATTAGAAAGGTCAATGGTTCTACACAAAGTGTGATCATTGGAATATTCCTGGCCTAGATCCTAGGGAATTCAGGATAATTTTACAGTGAAAGGGAGAGCTAAATTCTGCCTTTTAAGAATCAAAAGAAATAAAACCACTTAGGGACAAGGTGTGAAATCTACTAAGCTTTTGCTCATTTGGTTCAGAGGGAGAAGTAGCATCCAGTGGAGGAGTTTTAGTAAGCAGCAAGAGAAAGACTACATAGGGATGCTCACGGTATTGTCTGGAGCTGCTGATAACCTAGGGCCAAGTGTCTGGGGAGTATTTTGTGAGAACTTGCCAGAAAAAGAGCATGATGAGACATGATGGCATTGTTCTCCTGGGCAGACATAGAAAAGGAGGAGTTGGAAGAAACATTCCCTCACCTACTGTGAACTTCTGGGGACAATATAAGCTCAAGCAGCGTTTCTTTTTGTCACTTGTTCCTTCTGCATCTACCAAGAATCAGCCCCTTACACCGCCATCACTGCGGCACCATTTTACGTAAATGTTTACCTAGATGCTTTTTTTAATTTATTTTCCTGGTTCAGCCTCCAAGTCTGTGCTGCTCCACAGGAGCCTTCACTTTCACATAAATGTGATCCTGTATGACTCCTTCACTGCTATGTATAATGTCAATTAAATGTTGGGGGAAATTAAAGCATTTCTGAGATTTGCACAAGTAGGGAATGCATGTGCTTGCATACAAATGCTTTTTTTTTTCTTTTAGGAAACATTTTCTAAATATAAAAAAAAATGTGTTTTGCTGATTTATGCTAGAAATTAGAATTAATTCTTTACAACCATTAGCATGATCTTTCATTTAAAACATTATTAAAGATTTTTAATGCTAAAAATCATGTCACTTTTTGCTAATTAAAATAGAGTTGAATCAAATCGCTATGTATCATATTTAAAGTTTTATGACTATTCAAGCAAATGAATTATTAGCAATATTTTAATTGCATGCATAATTTATATGAAAAAAAAGAAACTTAAACTGTTTCCAGACATCACTTGAATGCTTCCAAACTTTTTATTCTTCAGCTAAAATGTCCATTGTCTGGTTGAATCTATTACTGTAAAATGTGGGACTACATTATCTAAAGAGAACACACACTAGAATAGGAGCAAGCCTGAAAGTGTTACCATCAGAATCTAAAATCACGACGAATCACTGAAAGGGTCTTGCCATTTACAAGGAGATTCCTCCTTAACAGATTGTTTGGTTATAGTTTCCTAATAAGACCAGAATATTTTCCAAAATTCATGACATAGAGCAGCATGGATGGGTGTTTCAAGTGGCAGCCTGAAACACTGTCAAGAAGGATCTGTGTGCCTGGGTCCCAGTGCTGTGATGTTTGCCGTGACCCCTGAAATAGGGACTGGAGACATCCATGATACATACTTCTGGTTTCCAAAATGTATCCAATAGACTCATTAAGGAGTTGGGTTGTTGTTTTTTTAATGTAATACTGTCATCTTTGTCACAACATGAAGGCATAAACCTACCCACTGGAATCTAGTCAATGAGAAATAAAAAAGTCTGAATTTGTCAATGTCCGGGAGAGCTGGTAGACACAACCTCTATTTTGTTTGGCAGATATAACCCCAGATAGTGAAAGTGCATGTTGTGCGCTATCACAACTGTGACACTTCTCCTAGGATTTCCCCTTCCTCTCTATTAGGAATTCATCAAGAGATGCATGACTTCCTTTTGGGGAGTGAATGCCATTAAAAGCCAACCTAAGTATTTTGGTCCGCAGAGGTAGGCATATATCTGAATAAATAATTGCTTTAGGAACTTGTGATTGTAGTTTGTGAAGTTCTACCTTCCAAAAGACTGACCACCTCAAGAACTATCAACGTAATTGTGTTTTTCAATCAAAAAAATTGGATATGCGATTTCTGTGATTATCTTATTAGACAAATATATTAAATCTTAGTCTGCAGCCTCCTCCCTTTACCACCTTCTAACTGTAGAAGATTAATTTATTATTCAGGCTACAGATTGCTTCATCAGAGTAATCAATGTAATCATACAAAAAATAACCAAGGTTGAATGCTTTCTATTGACCAACTTCAGTTAATAGGCCACCAGTGATAATATAATTTCACATCAGCCAGAAAACTATCAATGTGCTATGCTGCCACATAGACAAGATTCATATACTGTGATATATTAAAACATATCTTTCTGTAAAAGTGCCTGTCTCCATTTCACGTAGGGTAGGACTCCTGAACACACTGCCTGTCTTGAACCCATTATGTGTTTCTCATGAATGTTTGATTATGCATGTGTTTATCTGAACTTTTGTTCTTTTGTTTGGTACTGAAACTTGATATTTATAAGTATCAATTTGCACCCTTGGAATTTGTAATCATTCTGTCAAGGGCCCTCCTTTGTCTAGCCTAACTCTCTTGAGGCCTTTGAGAAGCAAAATTCCGTGACTAGACGCTGCTATGCTTTAATTTGTACCAACACATGGTATCAAAGATCATGAAAGCAATGTTTTCATCCAATTAAACTTGCTAGAAGCTAATGAAAACTGCCCAGAGAATTTCCCTTTGTAAATTAAAGATACACAACGAGGATTGTCACTTGACTTGTTTTCAATTGGCTTTGTATGGCACTAATGATCTTGGTTAGCAATAGCTGTGAGGAGTTTGCATCTGTGAAGGGCAAACCACAGAGGACAGAGAGATTAGCCAGAATTCGGCTAAGCCGCTACCAGACTTGCAATGTTTATTCCAATCATCTTCAAACTCATTAGGTCTCCAAAATTGAGTTGCAAATCTCTGGAGCTCATGCTTTATTAAGAGATGGCTGGAATTTCCTTTCTCCAGTTGGGCAGAAGTCCTGTGAGGATTCCACGTTTTCTCCTGGGAGAATGTTGGCACATATGTCAATAGCCCAATCCAGAATCAAGAAGTCCATCTGAGTGTGAAAGAATGCATTATTACAAATGTTATTTTTGGACTCATTGTCTTGACATTTCCCAAAATTTTAACCTAGCTATCTGCTAACTTTAGCAATCTCATATGTAGAAGAACTATTTTAATAAAACACGAAGTCACCTGGCTGAGGCTCCTTTTTGTGCACAGAGCCCAAGGTCTCTCGGGATTTGGCGTTTTCTGTTTTGCTCATTGTTTCCTCTCAATGAGCACGTCTTTCAAGCACTGGACATTGATTGGGACCGAGCAGCCGCTAGGAAGAGGTGTGTGGTATTCGGGTTTGTATATCTTGTCTCTCATAGGCTTAGGACTGACAAAGAGGTCAAGAAAATATTAGCTTCTCATATTCTTGGCTTCCACAGGGTTAAGAGAGACAGAGAGATCCAGAAAAATACTAGACTGGGAGGACAAAGTCCCTGAAGTGGCTAGGCTTACAGCCATGGAGTCCAAGCCTGAGGCAGGTCAGATGCCAGGATTTCAAAGGTCATGTAAAGATCAGCCAAAAACAAATTCTGGTAGAAGCCAGTTCAGGTGTCAGCAGATTTCATACGGATTTCATACGGAGAGAATTGGGAATGCTTTGTTCCAGTAACTTGTCTGTCTCAAAGTTATTCACATTCAAAGGGGAAAAGGGCCAAAAGCTGGATGTATGATACAGTTCATGTACAAGAGAAATATAAAGGCATTTTTTAAAAGCCACATGTCACAACAGTGAGGGGAAAAAAGACAAGACTCAGAAACTATTTCTGCAAAATAAGAAAATAACAAAGATATCTTGAGAAAAAAACATAATTTATGATCAAATAGTTGTACCTTGTATCATCTTTATAGCACCTATGAGCATATGTTTTAGCTGATTATTTTAATCTATATAAATTCAGAATTTTTTATAACTAGACAATTTGTACTTTTGTAAATCAATATTCATTTGAAAGGAAACCTATTTTTTAAATATATTTTTATTGATTTCAGAGAGGAAGGGAGATAGAAACATCAATGATGAGAGATAATCATCGATTGGCTATCTCCTGCACTCCCCACACTGGGGATCGAGCTTGCAACCCAAGCATGTGCCCTGACCAGGAATCGAACCAGGACCTCCTGGTTCATAAGTCAATGTCAACCACTGAGCAACACCAGCTGGGCAGGAAATCTATTTTCAAAAATCTACTTCAATATAGCTCTATGAAATTTTCTGTAAATGTTAAATCTACATTTCCAAACCTCCATATTCTAGGCACATATGTGTCTAAACTATATAATACTACCAGTGGGGCCACGCAGTAGCAGGTCCACAGTGTAGGGATGAAAGAAACTAAAATAAGAAAAACAAAAAACACTAAACAGTGAAGTTGGCTGGAACAATAACGGCATGAAAAAAAAACAATCAGTACAGGACCTCATGGCCTTGTGCAAATGACAAAACGTTCTAGACCTCAGTTTTGTCTCAAGGAAAACTCCTTGTTGTTCTAAATTGGTTTTATTCAATTCTCAATATTGCTGTCTTCATAGAAAAGAACTGGAAAAAATGTCTAATTGTTTACCCCTAATTTTATTTTTATAAAATCCTCCATTTCAAACATTGGTCACCGGTCTAATGTCATTTCATTCAATAATGCCGAGTTAATAATTGTCTGCATTTCAATAGCTATTAGCAAAACTGGTTATTTCCTAGAGCTGATTAAGCTTGCCCCTGAATGAAATGTGTTACATACCTTGTATCTTGAAATCTATAAATTCCCATATTCAGTGACCTCAAAATTTATTTGGTACAACACTGTCACAACACTTTGATGCCTTTTTATTAGTGGAGACCAACAGCATCTTAATTATACAATTAAAAATCTGACAAGTACAAATAATAAATAATGGCAGAAAATGAAACCATTTAGCAAAGGCATAGACGGAAATGTGTGCCTCAGGACAAGAAAACAAAAGCCATTAATGAACATTGCACATAAAGCAAATTATAATTTGCAGAAGGCATGCAGAAAGCTCTCATTCTTTATCTCTTGACAGTGGAAAAGACCATAAAATGTTCTGCTAGGCTGGAGTGCTGTGGCTGCCCAGCGTAACTCTGGTCTAGGTACACCAGTTCCCAGGAAACAAACAGTCCTTTCTCCCAGTATACTGTGTTGTGAATCTATTCATATTTTGGGGCTGCGCTCCATAAAAGGAGGTAAATGCCAGAGGCTCTGGTGAAACTGAAAATATTTTAAAAAGCATAGTCTCTAAAAGAGATCATGATCACCTTGATTTTTTGTAATTTTGTATTTATTATATATATAATTTAAAAAATGAAATTGGTAGGTTGCTTTCATTTACTTTTCAAAGTAGTCAATGTCCTCAAAATATGAAGAGCCACTATCCTAAAGCATTAACAAAGCTGAAAGGGGGGGATATGAGAAGATGAATGAAATTTGCATCAGGATTGCTCTGTGAAAGACATTTTATGTATGTCATTTCTACTAATCATGACAATAATCATATAAAATAGATATTTATTCCCATAGTCTATGATAATAAAAGGGTAATATGCTAATTAGACCAGTCGACCTTCTGGACGACCTTCCTGATGAAGCCGCGATGGTGGTGCCAAGGCAGAGGCAGCTGCCGTGGCTGCGGGAGCCAAGCCCCTTGCATGAATTTTGTGCATCAGGCCTCTAGTGCAGATTATAAAATTAAAGTTCCTAAATCAGTTAGGTCAACATCCCAATGTTATATAGCAAAAAACTGTAGATGTAGAGATTAGGTTAAGATCAGAAACAAAATTCCACATCTTAAAAGCCAAAGATCAGTTCCCTAGACATTTGTAGTAATGATAGCATGACTTCCTTTTTGGCATTAAAAAAATAAAATAAAAGGACTTTTAACCAAATAAATTTTCAGCAACCATTTAAGAACTGGCCTTTATTTTTCAAACACAATTATCTCTAGAATCCTAAGTAGTAGAATAAAGTCAAATAAGGAAGAGGGAAGACATAAAAGAGCCATTATTTTTAATACTAGAAGCCCGTTGCAATAGGCCTTCCTTCCCCTGGCTGCTGGCACTGGTTTTCCTCTGGCACCTGGGACCCAGGCCTTTGGTCCTGCCACAGCAAGGCTTGGATTCTCCACTGCAGCCTCTGCAGAGCAGCCAAGCCTCTTTAGTCTTCAGTCCTCAGTCTTCAGTCTTCAGTCTTCAGTCTTCACTCTGGCCAGAGCCTTCAGTCTTCGCTCTGGGCCTGCGTATGCAAAACAACTGCCATTTTTGTTGGGTTAATTTGCATAGTTGCTCTGATTGGCTGGTGGGTGTAGCAGAGTGACACCAATTTGCATGTTTCTCTTTTATTAGTGTAGATTTTTTTATTGATTTAAGAGAGGAAGAGATAGAAACATAGAAATGTCAATGATGAGAGAGTATCATTGATTGGCTACCTCCTGTACACCCTCTACTGGAGATCAAGTCTGCAACCTGGGCATGTGCCCTGACTAGGAATCCAACTGGGACCTCCTGGTTCATCGGTCAATACTTAACCACTAAGCCACACCAGCCAGGCTAAAGAGACATTCTTAAGAGGAACTTAACTTCCGTAAGTACCTAGGAGAAAACATTTCTCTCCTGATTCATGTCATTCTCTTTCATTCTCTATCTCTCTCTGATTATCACAAAGTTCTGTAAGGAAACATGTCAGATGTTCATCATGAAGTGTTTCTATGAACAGAGAGAACAGTTACAGAAATCATAGGAAACAAAGTAGATGGAAACAGGAACATGGATAGATTTTTAAAACAGCACAGAGTAAATTATGTAAAATGAAAGTAGCATGTATGTAAATTGAAATATATAGACCATCAAACCTCACTACATTGTTATAATATTATATACCAATTCATGAATACAGCCATTGCCTGTAAGGAAGTGGAAAGGAATCAAGGGTGTGAATGAAACATGGAAAGGACCTCACAGAGACAAATGTTGTTGGATGCTATGACTGAGGAGCTCTTTACTTGATGTTAAATTATATGTTAAATATAATTTTGTGTCGTGGTTCCTGATTTATCAACACTTATGAGCTTGGTGGTTCTAATTTTTAAATTGTATTTTCCTATCGACTTCATTTTTCTTATTATTTTAGGGAGTTCTGTATGTGAGTTTATTCTTTGGAGGTTTGGAAGGAAAAGATTCTAAGATGTGGACTTAAAGTGAGTTCCTCCATGAATAATGCTGCAATGATCATGAAAATATCTTGGTAAGTGAAATAAATCAGGCAAAAAATGTTAAGAACCATATGACTTCACTCATATCAACACTAATAAAAGAGAAAAATGGTAATTGGCGTACGAGCTACCCTTTTCATTGGCTAATCAGGGCTATATGCAAATTAACTGCCAACTAAGATTGGCAGTTAACTGCCAACAAGATGGTGGTTAATTTGCATATGTAGGCACAATGCAGGGAGGCGAAAGGGAAAGCAGGAAGAAGCCCCCTGCCACTGACAGTGATCCGAAACCCAAGGGGGAGCTAAGAGCTGGGGGGCAGGGCAAAGGCGGCCCTGGGGCCACCTTTGCCCTGCCCCCCAGCCATGATCGGAGAATCAGGCGCCTTTGCCGCCCTGGCCAGTGATAGCAGGAAGTAGGGGTGGAGCCAGCGATGGGAGCTGGGCACGGTCGAAGCTGGCAGTCCCAGGAGCTAGGGGTCTCTTGCCTGGGCCTAAAGCGGAGCCCACGATCGCAGGGCCGCTGCAGCTGCAGGTCCCCGCTGCCTGGGTTGGACGCCTCAGCCAGAGGCTTTAGGCCTGGGCAGGGGCGGAGCCTGCAACCGCGGGGAGCTGGGGGTCCCCTGCCCAGGCCTGACACCTCTGCCGGAGGCCTCAGGCCTGGTCAAGGGGCCGATCCGGTGATTGGTGATCGGATTGTGATGAGGGTCAACTCCTCTGGCTGAGGCATCAGGCCTGGGTAGGGGGCTGAGCCGGGGATTGGGGGGATATGATGGTCCCCTTGCCCAGGCCTGAAGCCTGGGTCATAGGCGTCAGGCTTGGGCGGGGGGTGGAGCAAGTGATCAGAGGGAGATGGGGGTCCCCTGCCCAGGCATGATTCCTGGGCCAGAGACCTCAGGCCTGGGCGGGGGCCAGAGCCAGTGATCGGGGGGAGATGGGGGTCCCTTGTCCAAGCCTGACACCTCTGGTGGAGGCGTCAGGCCTGGGCAAGGGGCCGATCAGGTGATCAGAGGGTGATGGGCGTCTACGCCTCTGGCTGAGGCATCAGGCCTGGGCAAGGGGCAGAGCCAGCAATTGGAGGGGTCTGGGGGTCCCCTGACCAGGCCTGATGCCTGGGCTAGAGGCATCAGGCCTGGGCTGGGGGCAGAACCAGTGATGGGGGGTAATGAGGGTCCCCTGCCCATGCCTGACACCTCTGTCAGAGGCGTCAGGCCTGGGCAAGGGGCCGATCCTGCGATTGGAGGGTGATGGGGGTCAACGCCTGAGCGCTCCCAGTATGTGAGAGTGGGCAGGCTGGGCTGAGGGACACTCCCCCCCCACACACACACCCAGTGCACGAATTTCGTGCACCAGGCCCCTAGTGAGGAATATAAAACTGAAAGCAACAAATGAACAAGCAATAAAAACAAACAAAATCTCATGGACATAGGCAATAGTGCAGTGGTTCTAAGAGGGAAGAGGGGTAAAGGGAACAGGGGGACAAATATATGATGACAAAAGATGATTTGAATGGGTGGTGGGCACACAATACAATATACAATGCAAATATGCAACACACAATGGAAAATGAATTTTGCTGTGATAGGCTTGTAATTTGTCAGTCTCTTGGAAACACTATTAATTGGGACCAAGTTTTAAGTCACCTAAACCTTTGTTTGTGAAGCATTCTGGTTAGAATTGTCAGAGCAAACTTGAACAACAGGACCATGTATGTTTATAGTTTCCCTTCATAGATTTCATAGGGGTATTGGTGTGTGGTAGTGATGGTGGGGAGGCAGTATGGGGGAAGATGGGTGCATATTTCTCTCTTGGGAGTGCTATATTTTGTGAGTTCTGGGTCCTAGCTTCATGTGTAAGTATGGCATTTTTAATAGGTTATTCTGGTATAGGTCTAGGTTCTGTTTTGTCCACGTTGTTTAGATATATCTTTAAATATATTCACATCCTAATCTACTAAAGCTGTCACCAAATACCTTTAGGACAATCTTTAGCTACATGCTTACTTTTGTTCTTGTCCTTGAAAATTTCCTTTGTAGTCAACAAACCAACCATATGTAAAAATAAATGTTTTTATATTTAGCTAGCATTTTAGGTGTTTATCTCCAATAGATGAAAATAAATGTAACCATAGTGAATATCATTATTTTACAAAATAGCTTATCTACACACCTTAAAGCCGAAGAAGGGATGTTTTTTTCAGGTTGAATTGACATGGGAAAAAAGTATATTTTTCTAGATAGATTCAATATTTTAACAGATTTTACCAAGGGATTGTAGAATAACCAATACTATCTGTGATTATGTGCTGTATGAATGATTTGCTTCTGATATGGGCAATTTATGTTTAATGTGAACATTTATATTGCATCAGCAGTTTAGAATATGGCCTCAACTACCTATTTCTGATTAATTCAACCTAAGAATCATTTATTTTAGTCTTGGAAAGAGATTATTGCATTTTTTTAAAAATTCTCAAATATATTGGGAGGTGTAAAAATATCTTTTGCAAACTTTTTCTAAAAAGATAAAATACATTACAAATCATGATCAACTTAAGCATCAGGCAAAAAAAAAAAGTGATATGATCCACTTGAATCTAAATGTCAGAATTGCAGCACATTCTATATTATGTTGTCATTAACAACTAAAAGTAGTAGTTATCATGTATTGAGTGTTCAGATATACCATACATTGTGCTAGACCCTTAATAGATTTTATTATCATATCTCTCACAAGGAAAACACCCTAGTTTTGCTTATGAGAAAAATTATGGTCAGTAAATTTGCTTTGTCATGCAATGCTCACAAATTACAAAAATCCAAGGGAAAAATAGAGTGCTGAAAGAATTAATACATGATTGTAATAAATATATGAATAGATAAATCTTTGTTTATATTTTACCAGTCTATCTCTTCCTTAATTGATGTTTTAAATGTTTGTTTATTTTATATCTATTTTTAAACTACAAATTACCATCCTTTCTGTTGTTAGGAAAGTAATAAAATGTGTGGCTTTAAGTCTGAGCTCCATAATAAGGCTGCCTGAGATTGAATCCTGGCAACATCATTTTCAGTTGTGTGACCTGGATACGTTATATCACCTTTCTGAGCCTCAGATTCATCATCTCTGAAATTAAAAGAAATAATGATTCCTGGTAATAATTCATAAAATAATTCTATTTCATGGTGATGTAGCATTTAGGGCAATAAACGCCAAATAGTAAGTGCTCAATAAGTGTTTACATATTGATGTTGTAAAATGGTCTGCCTCCAGCATTCATTTATATGCTATTACTTTTAATGGTGTCTGAACCGAAACTATGTATTTTGTTTGTTAGACTGGGTATTAACTGGGTGTGCATTTTGCAAAATCTGTCTTGTGACTCAGAAGATATTTTACTTATTTCTGTTTCACAGTGCTTGAATAACTGAAGATGACAGATTTGTGAGCTCTGGAGTCTGTAAAGTAATTGTATATTGTGATTTTTGTCTTTAAAAATGCCACCTTATATTTTTACACAGAAGGATTTACAAAACCAAAAAGAAAGGTTTGCCACCCTTTTTATAACTTTATGCCCGTAGGAGCTGTAAAGAGTACAATATCACCCCAAAGCTGTTCCATTGTCACGTTTTGATGCTTGAAGAGAATGGCTCAGTGTTTGGGTTGTGAGACTCACAAGATGTCAGCGTTCATTGATTTAGTGACTGAGTAGACCACTTTGTTTTGCACGGAAGGTCACACTTTCTCACTCCTGCAAAAACTCCAGTGAGCATCCTTTCTAGTGTTTATTAACACATCATCCTTGAGTGATAGGTAACAGGAATCAATATAAGTCTACGTATCATTTAGTGGCTTGGTCTTTGATTATAGTATAAAATACCAGAAGGCAAAAAGCCAAAAGTAAATTACTTCCCCTTCTCTGTGTCTAAATATTCAGGAGATACTAACATTGACATATTCAACTTTGTTCAAGTCTTAGGAAAAATAGGTTTCTTTCATTTTTTTTTCCTGATACCATGCAATACTTCAAATTAAATGGATATTAGGAAAAATGGGACCCACCCCCCTTTATTTTATAGATGATGAAGCTGAAGCTCAGAGCCGTCCCTTTTTATGTAGCTCATGGCAAAGGCTAAACAAAACTGTTCCACTTATTTGATTGCACTCCCAGTATGCCATTTATAAAAACATTTTGCATTTTTTAATTATTTCCCTTATACTTTATTTTTATTTCCTGAAGGACTAGTGATTTAGTTAATCCTGGGGCAATGTAAATAAAAAATATCTAGTATGGATTTAGTGATATTGAATAAAATAAATTAGAAAAAAAGGAAATGTACTTGCAGTCAAGAATTTTACTCACCTTTCAAGTCCTATGATTAAACACTATCACAAGGTATACTGATTAAAATAAAATGTAAAATTTATGTTGTGGACTAATTTGCCTTCACTTTTATAGTTACAAAATGATTTGTAGCAAAGGGTGAAGGTTCAAAGATGACCGAAGGCAAGAGTGAGTGAAGCGAGATCTTTTCCTCTTCTTTGTTTTCAAGAATGATAAAAACAAGGTTACATAGCTTATTTTCCATGGTTGTGTCTACAACTCACAGTGACTCAATGCATGCTAAGTACTAAGCACAGTACTTGAAACACTGTAAGCACTCAATACACATTAGTAATAAATATCCTTATCATGATTATTAAAGGAATTAGAGAACTGAATGGAATAATTTACCAAGTCCCCAAATTCATTTCCTTTTAGATTCCACTGGACTTGGACTATGTCTGTTTTTGCTAATAAGAGAAAGATTGAGAATCTCAAAGTACATAAAATCTGTCTTCTTTGGAAAAAATATATATGTATTCAGAGATGGAGGTCCCAGTAGCATGTTCTTCTCTTCAAAATTAAGAAACTACAAATTCTCAGTATGTAAATGTAAAACTGAACTAAGTACTACCTCTAATAGAAAAGTAACCAGTATACTGAATTACAGAATATTTATATATAGCAAGGTTAATTCCAGCAATACTTCCTGGAAATTGGTAGCTATTTTACATTCTAATTTTTGCAATGTCTGTGTTGCTTTTAGGGAATTAAATTATTTTATGATATTTCTGAATTACATTTAAATTCATCCATGGAGCTGTGAACAATTCTTATGTGAAATTTTTGCATGTTAATTTTGGGAAGTCACCCAGAATGCCTTAAGATCTATGCAGGGAGAGGAGATAAGAATGCTAATTTCATTTATTTTTCTACCTGTATGCCTCTTATAGGGAATTGAATTGTGTTTTTTATTAAAGCTAATTTTTGTTCTGCATTTTTATGGCTGATACTCCTTTCGGGACTGAGTTGTTCGTAGAAGCAAAAGCTAAATATTAATTGAATTGAATGGAGTAACTACTCGCAGATAAACCTGCAATGTAAATTTTTCCAGATAAGGAGCTAAAGGGAAAGAATCTCTGAGAGAAATTTATTTCTCAGTTAATATTCTAATATTGTTCATTCAATAAATACTTATTAGTCACCTAACATGTGCCAGAAACTGTTACTATAACATTGAATTGAAAACCTTCCCCTTTTCAAGGGTCTCACTGATATATGAAGCAGTCTCACAGTAAAGTAAACTCACAGTAAGATATGAAGCAAGATACAAGAATGGGTATAAGAAAGGTACAAAAAGAAAAAGCACTTTTATTGGGTAAGCTAAAAAAAAAACACAGCAACAAGTTGAGAAGACATTTGATATGGACATTGACAAAAGGCATCATTTTCACAGGTGGAATTGACATGGCAGTAGTAGAGAAATTCAGGTGAAAGAGACTCATGCACAAAAGCATAAGGCATTTAGGAACAAAAGCATAAGGATCTAGAAACAAAACACCTAGAAAAAAATAATAAAGATCTAGCCTGCCAAGGAAGGAAGGCATTGGGAGTCCCAAATCCCAAAGAGGATGGAGGCTCAGTACATAATCAGGACAGTGTGCAGTCTCCTGAAATAATTTGCTATTCATAAAATGCAAAGCCCAGGAGAATTTGGAACCTATACATAAAGTTGGAAAGCTCAGTGGATCTTTCAGCAGATACACAGTACTGAGGATAAGAAAAATAAAAAGGAGTTTAGCAGGTCCCAAAAGGAAGGGGGTAGGTCTTAGGTAAACACAATGGGCAATCAGAAGTAAACTAATTCTTCTCATAAACTGAAACACCAGCTGAGATTAGCTTAGTCCCTTTCGGATTGCAAAAGGAAGGAAAAATGATCCCTCTGCTCTTGGTTCTTGGCTGAGAGCTCCCTGGAATAAAAGAGTAATGGAGAAAAACAAACTGAAGTTTAATAACATCGACGCCTCTTGTATACATGGAGATACTCCAATAACACTGAATCACTCCCCCCAAATGGCTCAAGCCACCACCTTAAATACGATCTAGAGCTAAAGACAAAAGAAAGATGTTGGGGGTAATTATGGGAGTTACCAGAAAAATGACAGTGAGCAGGAGTCTGGTTGTTGCACAGCTCTCAGTCTCTGCCTTCTTCATTGATAAGAGTTTATAGAGACTTGAGCACCCTCTTCTTCCTGATATAGATGGGGAGACATCCTTACAAAAGGAGATTTTTCCTTATAAATGCAAGTTTCCTTACACAAGACTAATTTCCACTCTGTTTTCAGAGCTTCTACTGTGGCTGCTATTTCTTGAAAATAATCAACCTAAAATAATCCTTACAACAAAAAAGAATATTCTGGGGTTGGCAAGTTCTGCTCCCTTTTAATTAAAATAGTTTTCCCATTTTTGGCGTTTAGCAGAAAATACGGAAACTAGTCAGGGAAAGAATACAACATCGTGTTTTGTGTCTTTGTGATTTCTCTGAGAAATAAAATTTTATGTAGCTTTCTTGACTTTTTCCCCCCAGCTTTTAAGACTATGGCCAATGTATCATGGCCATAATATAAATCACAAATTATTAATGTCTGTGTAAGTAAAACATGGGAAATGAATAAAAAATATAACTTTCTGTATATGTATTTTTGATAAATATAAATAAGTGCATTACTAATACATGTGTATATCCAAACACATATAAATATATATGGCAATTTGCAACAGAGCAAAATTCTAGGGAGTAAAAATGACTGACATTTTTTTCTTTAATTGGTTTAAGATTTGAAAAAATTGTGTTGAACCTGTGAGCAGGTTCCCTCCTCACAATCCACAGAAAAGAAAATACATTAAAAAAGGACAACAGACTGTTTTCCCGCTAACTTCTGATATTTAATTGAAATACAATACAAAAGACTTTTATTGAGTGCTGCTATGTTCCTGATCACAAAATCTCACATAGAAATGTTGTTTAAGCTTCTGTAGGGGAACAAACATTGCCTCCTCAAGATGTTTCGCTCCGGCATGAAGATTATTTTAGGGTGATTGATTTGAAGAAACAAAAGATTCAGGAAGGACTCTTGACCTTCCTCCCTAATTGCTTAAAAGAATCTACATGGAGGACCTGCTCCAGGAAGAGAGGTAGTGCCATAGATAACCAGTTTAACATGAATTTGGTATGAACCTAGCAAGGCCCCTTTAATCAAAGTACTTCCTGTATCTCATTGTTTCTGTATGGCCCAACGAAAACTTGTTTACCAAACATTGAATCTTTTCATCTTCCTATGAATGGCCTTACTTTCCATCGAAGTTCCAGACCTCTACTTCCTTTTTCTTAGTCCAAAATGACATATATACCACACTTTGCCTTACTGTTATTAGAATCTCTCATGTTTATGCAGATTCCACATATGTACAGATTAAATTTTATTTTCTCCAGTTCATCTGTCCTATGTCATTTTCATTAGTTGATCAGCCAACAGAACTAAAGGAGGGACTATTAAATACCCTAGTATTGAGACTGTAGAGACAGATGTATCAACTGAGTACTTGAAATATCTGTGGGAAAGATAGGGAGAGAAAGGTTTCCCGCAGGAAGAGATCATGAACAAAAGTCACAGCAGCACACCCAGAAGAAGAGTGACATAAAAGATGAAGAGTGGCAATATCACCAGACATCAGCTTTAAAATTAGACTTATTTTTAAAAAATTGTCGTAACATTTCAAAACATTCTAAATATTAGTGTGTCTCTAAAACATAAGAAGGATAGACATAAATACAACAGAGTTTCCTAGATTCAGCTCAGATTCATTAAATATCATGTGAAGTCCTGGGCAGTCTTAACACCATCCTTAGACTACATTTAGAAGGATATTTGTTTTTCCATTCATTCTGGGCCCTACATCATAAGGTATGATCCTCGTTGGCCACCAGTTCTTTAATTAATGTGATGGAATCTTTCTGTGTGATAAGAGGTTACACATTTTAAGACATGAAAGGGAGAGGTAAGCTGGTTCATAATCTTGTACATAAATTTTATCTAGAAGTGATTCTTTTAATTTCTAGTCAAAATAAATATTATAAAGTCTTCTCTTGTAGAACTTCAACAAAGACTTCTGCAAATATTTTTCAAAAACTTAACTTTAAAATCACTACTTTCAGCAGTGTGCTGCAAAAGAATGAAATATTTTGATAATGAGAGGAAATATCTGAACCCAGAAATTGGATCAGGAGCCAATTGGCCTCATTGGATAGTGCAGTTACAGAAGAGTGAAAGGGAAAGATAAATTAAAAGTGATTCAACCTGAATTATGAGGTCACATAGCAGGGATAGCCTTTCATGAAACCTCAGGTTTGACACTGAACAAAATATGAGATTTTTTTAGTTGAAATAAAAGTCTCAGGAGTATTTCATCTTGCCACATAAATTCCCCACACCTGACACTATTATTGAAAGCTCAAATAATACATAAGGCATGAAATTTTAATCAAAGTCAACTGTATATTTTGACAAAGCACTCTAAGTTTTGTTGCAAAGGTAATGAAGTTACAGAACAAATTTTCACCTCTCAGATTGGGGTCAGTTAAAAGTTAGGCTTGTTTTGTGGTTTTGAAATTGCTATTTGCTATCTCTCATTTGCTCTCTCTTCTGTTAACTGCACCACATTTTTTTTTTTCCTGGGGAACACCCTTTCAAATTACAGGTGAAGAATGGAGCCGGCGTCCTAGGCCTGAGCCCATCTGAGCATTCCATTCACTATACATCAAGCCAGCACTTGAGTTCATCAGAATCACCGAAACACTGTTGATGCAACTTCTGGGTAGGAAACCCACATTCTACCATGTGTTTCAAACTGAGGTATCTTGGATCTAAAGCTGTGATGAGTTTCTTGGAAAGACGGGAAATCTCGCTGAATATGGGGTGAATCAGGAGAAAGGTGAGGCTGAGAGATAAAGGAAAAAATACTGTAACCATGAGATATTGTTGGAGTGCTTCCATTTAATTGCCTCTTACGTTAACCGTGCACTTAATATAACAATAACATCAACCAATAATTTCCCTTCTATTCTAGTTTGGTTTGCATGTTGTACTATTTCTAAACCAGAGACCTATTACACCACCGAACCTTATTGATGCCACTTTTCATGAGTTCTAGAGGAGCTGCCGCATCATAAAAAACGTAGGGAACTGAGGTGAATGATACAATGGAAATGGTAGGGAGAAAAGTTAGAGAAGTAATTGGAGACAGAATTTCAGAGTGATATATATATATTAATTGGACAGAACAGGTCTTTTTACAATAGTTATGCTCTCAGGGGTCATCCTGGTCTTAGATTTAGTTTTCTGAAGGAACGTTTTGGATTTCATTGTTTTCCCTGCCAAAGTATATTTAAAGTTCTTTAAGTAAATAATATATGAGTTATCCAAAGTCAGTGGAAACACTTGGATTCATTCATATGATTTGGTCTTTGAAAACTTATAATCCAATCATTCATTTTAATAAATTTCATCGATACCCAAACTCCATTCAATTCATTCATTGCACCAGTCAAGATTGACATTTGCTAACTTATTTGCACACTATTTCCCTTCTCACATAGTCTACTTCTGTCACACTTAGAGCTCATTATCTCCTGGACTCATAATAAGCATTTCCATTCCCATAACTTAACTCTTTTGGAATATTTCCAGTTCTTTATTTGATGATTGCTGTATTTTCCAAATTTCAAGAGCATGTTCAAATGCCATTTCAATTACAAAACTTACCTTTTGTCTTTCCTTTAGAAATAATTACTTGTTCCTCAAAGCACCCAAATATTTGCATCTCTTTATTTTTGTGTATTTACCACAATACAGTTGTACTTTTTAATGATTTTATTTGCATATATATTACATCTTTCCAGATTGAAAATGTTTTCTACACAATCTTACTCTTCAAATATGATTTAGCATTCAGAAGAGTGATATTTGCATAATAAGTATAAGATATATATGTTAAATTATATGTTAAATTAATCAAACAAGACTAAAGTGTCTTTAATACTTTGGTAGCTTATGTAAGCAAACCAAAACCTAAGCCTCTAAATGCCACACGGTTAAGAAATCAAAACCTATGGACAACCAATCATAAACAGCCCATCTAGTCTCTACACAAGTCTTTTCCCCAGCTCCTACTTGACGAGCCCTCATAACCATTGCCAGTTTGGCACTGCTGGATTTGAGTTGATTTTTGCTCAGATGAATTCTTAACATTTTTTATATGCCTCAGTTTATCTTTAACACAAGACTAATGATATTTAGTCAAAATAATGAGTCAATACTGTTTCCTGTGCCATATAGTTGAGACAATTTTAGTTTGAAGTACTTAGTGGCCTAATCTACATTTTTTTATGCAAATACAGACAATATTATGATAGCCTCTTGCACTGGTTTATATTAAGAGTATTATTGTATAATTTTAATTTACAAAACTTATAATAAAACTATAAAATTTCATACTCTGCAAAAATTGATGTTATATAGATATCATTTAATGTTTTTAATTCAAGTTAAGTAGTATTTCTGTTTGTTTTGTTTTTCAGAGAGGAAGGGAGAGGGAGAGAAAGATAGAAACATCAATGATGAGAAAGAATCATTGATTGGCTGTCTCCTGCATGCCTCACACTGGGGATTGAGCCTGCAACCCGGATTGAACTATGACCTCCTGGTTCATAGGTTGATACTCAACCACTAAGCCATGACAGCCGGGCATGAGTTTTTATTGAGAATTTATTGTGTATGACCTCTATACATTCTGATGAATTCAATTTGTCTATGCCATTGTAAAAAATATGGAAGTAAAAATAAAAACAAAATGTTTACTACCCTGAGGAGATTTTGTTATAGTTTTAATGGCATATAAACTTCATTCATTAAAAAAAATCCAATATCCAAGAATTATAGAGTTATCTAAACACATATGATCAAAGATATTTGTCCTTCCTAAGTTAGATCTATAAAATTTACTTCTGGCTGAAATTATTCAGATAACAATTTTGTTTCTTTAATTTATTTCATCTGTATAACCATAACCTAAATGATTAGCCCTAAACCTACTTAACTAAGCATTAAATTGAAATTAATAGGATCATTTTTGAGGTTAAATAGATACTTCAATGATTTCTGAAAAGATACTTATGAGTGTATAAAGCAACGTTAAGTATGCGGTTGTATATCCTCAAGAGACACCTCATATTAAATTATATTATTTAATAAATATAATTAAATTCCATGAAGTTCTAGTCATAAAATACATGGCTTATAAAGAACTGAACATTATTAAAAGATATTTTGGGGACTTGAGCTGTACAACAACTAATAATTAACATGCTTACTGATCAATTATCTGTGATGTTACGTGAACTTACATTAATGAGTATAACATGAAATTAAATTAATTCCTTTTTAAATGAATGTTATGTGGGATTTGTTCAAACTGATTTTGTATTCTTCATTTACATTTATATCCTCTATCACATATATATACAGAAGGTGGGCAAATTGTTGTGAGTATGCAAAAACAGTTTATTCTTGTACTGTTATTTATTAATTCTTATATATCATTTATTTATATTAAAATTATAAACCTTCTTTTGCTCACTCCTGTGCTTTACTTGGACTTTGCAATGATCTTCTTAGGATTCTGCTGTATCATTATACATGAGGTAGCACACTACCTCAGAGATGGAATATATTTTTTTAATTAATCTTTATTATTGAAAGTATTACAGATGCCCCCCTCCCCCGCTTTTTCCTCTTTGACCCCCTCCACCCTACCCCTGTCCACCACCCCCAGGCCTTCACCACACTATTGTCTGTGCCAGTGGGTTACGCATATATGCATATAAGTTCTTTGATTAATCTCTCCCAAGGCCCACCTTCACCCCCACCTGCCTTCCCTCTGAGATTTGTTTTATTCCATATGACAATCTGACTTTTTTTTTGTTGTTGTTGTTAATTCTCACCCAAAGAAATGGATATTTTTTCCATTGAGTTTTAGAGAGAGTGGTTGGGGTTGGAGGAGGGGGTGGAGCGGTAGAATGGGGAAGAGAGAGAGAAACATCAATTCCAGAGAGGCACATCAACTGATTGCCTCTAGCACACACCCCTAGGGGGGCTGAGGATGTAACCTGCAACCCTTCTATGCACAGGCAGATGATCTAACCACTTAGCAACACTGGCCAGGGTGATAATTGACTTTTCTTTTCTTTTATAAGCATATATGAGTGTTTATTCCAATACTGCTGGCAGTATGGGAGAGCAGCAGGTCGTCCACCAAAGTGTGCTCTGCAGCCACCCATAAACCAGGACAAAGACTCCCTGGGGAGGGAGGAATTACAAGAATGGGGAAGTAGGCAATTGGGGCTGGGGTGGGACTCCATTGTTTGTTTTTGCTATATGTTTACATTTAATGTGATTTTTTATATCTTTATCTTTAAATCCATCATCTTGCTAGATTTTGTTTACTATTGACTTCATCTATTTGGTCCCTTTATTCTCTTTTTCTAACTTCTTTTAGATTAATTTACATTTTTATTATTCTACTGTATTGCCTTTGTTGGCTTGTTATCTATAACACTTTATTTTATTATTTTAATGGTTTATGTGGCATTTATAATATACACCTTAATTTATAATAACTACCTTCAAGTGGTTTTATTCTACTTTATTTATATAAGAAATTTACAATATTTATTTCTCCATTCCTCTCCTTTGAATCTTTGTGCTATATTTGTCATATGATTTACCTCTACATATCTTATAATACCTATGCTGCATTCTTACTGCATTTGTTTCCACTTTCTGCTATAACAAATTACACAAAATGAGTGGCTTAAAACAAAACAATGTTTTCTTACATTTCTGTAAGTCAGAAGGCTGACGACTCGGGTCTCACTGGGCTGAGCAATTCCCATCATATTTGAGTTACATCCACAGAGTGAACAGACTACTTAGGAAAGGAAAACAGATTATCTTAGTTTTGCTTAAATTTATTTTTCTACATTTTATTTTTTTACTTTTTCAGGTATTAATTTTAAAGTGAGAAAAAATATATGCAACAAATATATGTACATATGTAGAAATAATTATTTGTCAATTTATTTTTTGGATTAAGGTAGAATAATATAGCATAATTTAATTGGAAAGTTTTTCAATTCAAACAATTATATATACAAATGAAAATGTATCATTTTGTGGTAAGTATAGATTTAAACATAATAATCTAATAATTTAAAAATGAAACAAATTGCAGTGTTTTGCAGGGTATGCCTTTTCTTTCTATGTATTTGTAGGTAGAAAGTTTTCCCTTTTTTTCTCTTGATTTTAATGAAAGAAAATTGACTTGTTATTCTATCTTAATTGAACTTAAAAGAATTTGGAAGCACTCTATGCATAACTGTTCACTTGAGAATTTTCAATATTTATCACAACATTGACAGCTTATTTTTGAAACTAAAGAAATTCTCGTTCACCTGAGTTCATGATATGGTGTGATATGGCAATTGAACTTAGCAGAGAAATCATATTCTCACCAATATGTAACCTAGCTCTGCACTCTCCATTAGATAATATTTTAAAGTGACACTGAAATATATTGACAAAATAAGAGCCACGAACTGTATATTCTGGATTGGGAGTTCATTTGTCCAGCAGTGACTATCCCTTTGTTTATTAGAAATGGTTGATAATATTGAAAACTTTGAGAAAAATTAGGAGGAGAAAAAGGAGGACAAGGAGAATAAAAGAATGCAATAGGCTTGAGAGCCATGTCATTTCCCATCAATGATCATATCGCTCTCCATTGTTGTTCTGTACCAGCTGATCACTTTAGACATCAATGCATTCGTTTCCTCTTCGTAAGTATATTCTACATGGTGTCATTTGTATTCTCCTCGGGCAGACACAGAGCCTCTGCTCATTTCATCAAAGAACTATTTATGAGGCTGTAAAAAAGATGAGTTCCTCCGAATAGTCTCCAAATTAAACTTTTTAAAGTTTAATGTTGGCACACAAGAATAATTACAGTTATAAACCATTAAACATTTAGAAGAAATTTATAGGATTGGAGGGATGAAATTTACAGCTGTGGCCTAATACAATAAATTTCCTCTGTAAAAGCAGAACCATAGAAACATTTCTATTCTGGACTCCAGAAAAAGAATGCTTTATTAGCATTACCCGAACATGGAAGCAATGCAAACATTATTTATATAAAAATGAATATTTTTAAAGTTACAGTTAATTAACCTTACAAGCAAAGTCAATTACTTATTTTTTTTTAACATCAGTATATAGAGCACACTAAACTCATTTGTAATATTTGACTATATATACTTTCCTTTACTACTTTACCAGAAGACAATTCAGTGCCTTAGAGTGTTTTTATTTCTACTGGGAGTTATTATACATTAATTATTACACTCTTGGGTGGGTAGTTGTTGTTTTTTGCTGGGAATCTCCGTGAAGTACAATCATGTATAAAATAAAAAACTTATCCAGCTCCATGCTGAAAACTGCAGGTCTGTTTCTAGAGAGATATCTTTCTCTGAAATTCTAATATGCCTTCATAATACATAATATATATATATATATATATATATATATATATATATATATATATATATTTATGTATATACTAGAGGGGCCCGGTGCACAAAATTTGTGCGCCTGTGGGCGGGGCCTGACCTGTGCCCTCTCACAGTCCAGGTGCCCTCGTGGGAAGTCTGACTCCAGGAAGCAGACCTAAACTGGCAGACATCCTTAACACTGTCGCAGAGGCAGGAGAGGCTCCTGCCACTGCCGCTGTGCTCACCAGCCATAAGTCCAGCTTCTGGCTGAGCAGCGCTCCCCCTGTGGGAGTGTACTGACCACCAGGGGGCAGCTCCTGCATTGAGTGTCTGCCCCCTGGTGGTCACTGTGTGTCATAGCGACCAGTTGTTCTGCCAGACGGTCAATTTGCATATTAGCCTTTTATTATATAGGATGTATATTTATATATATATACATATATACATATATGTATATATATAAACATATATATATATATATCTATATATATATATTTTTTACCGTGTTTGCTCTAATAAGGACTGCATTCTAATGGTCCAGTAGTAGAGATGTCAGGCAACCACTCCATTCTAGAGAGAGAATGTCGGTCACCAAAACAGACTGGCTATTCAGCTAACAAATCACCAACTGCTGAGAGCTCAGTTCTTTCTTCCATGCAACTTTAGACAAAGACACCCATGCTTCATGTTTGTTCAAGTCTTCTATTGTAACCATTAGTAGCATTTAAGATTGTTCTCCCAAGAGACATTTTTTTTTATTACTAGGTATTTTCTTTTTTTTCCTTTTTGCTTGTTTATATAAATTTGTTCCTTAATTTTATTACTTCACTGGTGGTCTTTGCCCATCCTTTTATTGAATTATCATATCACTTGTAGTTTTAATTAATTCTTTTGCATATTACAGGTAAACAGTAATATCATCTACAATGAGAATAATTGTAGATCCCCTTATCTAATTTTCATGCCTCATATCTTTTATATACCTTTAGAAGACTTTTAAAATGATTGGGATGATACGGAAAGTCTTTATGTTATTCCTTGATGATAAATCAAATTATCATTACAGAATATTTTTATGAGGAAGTGGTTTAATGTGACTTTCAGAAAGTATCTTTTTTATCACTGAGTTTTGAAAATCTAAGTAGATAATCATATAATTTAAATTTTTTTTGGCTTAATGTTGTAGTAAATTTTATTAATAGGAACATTAGAAAAAGGAATTCTTATATTCCTGGAATAAGCCCCACTTGATCATATTATTATTTGATATATTTCTGGATTATTTGATAAAATTCTATTAAAATATAAGAATATTTTATTCCTTTTAGGAATGATAACTAATGAGTCATGAAAATGATAATGATACAAATGAAGACAAAAAAAGCATAGATATTCTTTATTAAATATGCATGGTAGATGAAACCTAATCAAATGATGGGTTGATTAGTTAACTGCATAGCCTATTTTTTTGTGCTTTTGCAAAGCTTAAAACAACCATTAATATTAAATGAGTTTTTAGCAAGTGACTATCTTTATCATTCCATCTTTGAAACTGATAATCTACTCATATGGTTTAAAAAATTGTCTGTTAGTATGGTGAATATGTTAATAAAGCATTACATTCTTGTAATAAATCTTAGTAATACTTCTGGAATGGTAGAATGAGGAACTTGATGGCATTGTCCCCAACAAGAACAAAAATCTAAGTGGAGATAATTACAGCAAAAAATTAAAAAAAACAACTATAGTCTCTGCATCTTGTCCTAAGGATATACAGTCCAAAGAGAAACATTGACTCAAGAAAATTTTCTAAGCCTTTGTGAGAATACAGTGTTTCATTTAAACAACAACCTATTCCCATTCTACTCCCCAGCTATGCCAATGGAAACTCAATGGCAAAAAAGGAAGTACCCTTTTCACCTAGCTCCCAGACTATGCCTGTGGTTTCACCCTTAGGAAGAACGTTACCAGTGTATTTTGTCCACCCCAGCCCCATATTACAGAACAGTCTCATGGGTGAACACTGCCAACAGGATTGATGCTCCCTTCATTGTCAAACACAATAAAGATCTTGGAAAGAACAACTAAATGGGTCTGGTAGCTCCATAACAGTGATAGCAACAAAATAGACAACAGAGAAGTCAGCAATTTAAGACAGAGCAATAGGGAAAGATACCAGAAGAACCCACTTGAGATCACACTCAACCCTAAGAAATGGAAAGATTGTGCACATTCACTAGGCTGCACGCAATCCCAGAACCAGATGTGGAACATACCTGAAAAGTATCCCCAGGTCACACAAGCATCTGCTAACAGAGGGCAGAAAACCACTTGCACAGGAGACTTAGTTGATCAAATGTTGGCTAAACATTAAGCTACTGCAACCAAGGAACAACTTCTAAGAAGTTTATTTATCCTATATAATAAAAAGCTAATATGCAAATTGTCCCATCAGGAGTTTGACCTACCAGGAGTTCCATGGCTCGCTATGACATGTGCTGACCACCAGGGGGCAGTGGGAAATGAAGGAAGACCTCAGCTGGCAGCCAGGGGAAGGAAGGCCCTGATTGGCCCTGATCACCAGGCAGGCCTAGGGACCCTACCTCTGGACGAATTTTGTGCACCAGGCCTCTAGTTTAAAAATAATATCACATGTACCCCTGGAAGTCTGAAAACTGTGTTTACATCCAAGGTCGTGTCCTCTCAGAAGTAACTAGAGTGGGAACTTCCAAGCTCATGGCTGAATGTTTGCCCAAAATAAACTGTAATAGCAGCTCACAAGCCATAAACATAGGCAATGAAAAGAGTAGGGGGCTTAGGCTTAAACCACTCTGGATCAGTAAGTGGCTTATGCTGACCAAGGGGCAACTCTTGATGTCAGGCTAAAACGTAAGCAAGAAAAAACTGAGGGAAAAATTAATGTCACAGGATCAGTTCAACCATGTCACTAAAGAAATAGACAAATGACCAATCCAACAACAAAAGCAAAAACTACTCCCCCTATGTGTTTGTGGGTGGGACTGTCTTTCAACATATTATCTTAAGATTCAGTTTTCAACAAAAATAATGAGACATGCAAGGTTCTGAAGAGTGTACTTCATTCAAATGGGACAACAAACATACAATAGAAGCTATTTTGGTGGGACCCAGATTTTACACTTTGCAGACTTCCAAGCAGCAGATATAATTTATTCTAAGAACTAAAGTAAACCACCTATAAAGACTTAAGGGAAATCAAAATGACAATATCGCAACAAACAGTAAATATCAATAATGAGATAGACATTATAATGAAGAACTATATGACATACAATTAATTAAAACATAAAATAACTAAATGGTCAACAGTAGATTTGTGCAAACAAAACAAAGATTCATCCAACTCAAGGATAGATTAAAGAGATTATCAATCTAAAGAACAGAGATAAAAATAAATGAAGCAATATGAACAGAGCCTCAGAAAGACATGAGGAATCATGTAGAACACAAACATATGCATGATACCAAAAAGAAAGGAAAGAGACAGACAGGCAGGAAATATATTTTAAGAAATAATGGCTAAAAATATTCCAAATTTGATGAAAAATATTAATTTTCACATCTAAAAATATTATTAACTCCAAGTATGATAAGTACAAAGAGATCTGCCCTCAGCTACATCACAGTTAAATGTTGAAAGCTGAAGATAAAGAAAATAATTTGAAAGCAGAAAGAGAAAAGCAACTCATTACATTTGGGGGAAACCTAGTAAGGTTAATCACTGACTTTCATCAGAAACAATAGAGACCAGAAGGCGGTGAGCAGCAAAGCTCAAGTTCTGATGTTAAAAAAAAATCGACTGAGAATCTTTCAAAAATGAAAATAAAATAGAGATAATCTGTTGCTATCCATGTTTCACCAAATAATGAAAGAACAATTTTCGGATGAAAATGAAATGATAATTTATTGCTATCTATGTTACAAAGGATAATAAAAGAAAAGTCTTCAGGCTGAAAGTAACTGACAGCAGGCATAAATTCAAAGCTGCGTGAGGAACAAAGAGGGCTAACAAAAGAAACTATGTAGGTAGTTCTAAAAGACAGTGTGGCTACATATTTCTTCTCCTTTCTTTTAACTGATTACAAATTAAATTAAAATATGTATATAATTGTGTTATTGGGCATATAATTTACAATATAATTTATGATAACAATACAAAGGAGGCAGGTGGAAATAAAGATGTATTGGAGCAAAAAAAATGTGAAACCAGATGGCAACACAAATCTACAGGAAGAAATGAAGAGAATCAAATGGGATGATGAAAATGTTCTATATTAGATTTTGGTAATGGTTGCTGAACTCTGTAACTTTGCTAAAATAAAATGAAGTGTATGCCTTCTGGAAAAAGTGTCATTTGAGATATGTTATTAGTAGACAGAATTCTCGCAGAGAGAACATAATGCACAAGACATGAAATACTGCACTTCCCATGGAAGGATTTTCCTACTTACGTGGTGTGGCAAATGATGGCGTTTGTAACCAGGGTAAAAGCAAAGGTCAGACAGTGAAAACTTTCATATTACATGCTACAACACTAGGATTTTTTGTCTAATTGAATGTTAATTTGAAATGACAAAGTATACTTCCATAACAGTTCATCAGATATAAATATGCAGTCATTTGTTCACTCAGCAATGTTTATTTAGCATATGGCAAGTAGAAGCACTCTGCTTGGTGTTAGACCTTGCAAAGTTGCTCAGCTTGTTCGAGAGATTAAAGGAAAACTAGTAACACTAAGGTTACAACCGAGCCTTTAAAAAATGTCATTAGGTTGAAGTGTGTATGGGTAACTCCTGGTCATCAATGCTCAGACTAGTCCTCAATAGAGCATTGTTGAGCCATAGTATATGGATTAAGAGATAAGAGATAAAATAGCAGCATTGAAAAGGAAATCCCATTTAACCTGTACATTGAGAGTACTTCAGTCTTCCAATAAGGAAAAAACAAAACAACCACAAAAGGGGGAGATAAAAAGAGAATAAAGGCAGATAAGTATATTTACTCAAAAAATAAAATCATATTCAGACTAATATTTAATAACCCTACATTACATGGTGGGGGGGGGGGAGTTTGGGTTTTTTTTTAGAAGCTGTTGTAGATTCAGTTCTTAAGAAGCAGCACATCAATGGACATTTTCAAAAATTATGTATTTTCTTCTTATTGTGTTTGTGTACTGGATACTGTTTGAAATGGAAGAAGGAAGATGGCAGAAATGTGAAGTGGTTAGAATCAGAGAGAAAGATCAAGATTTCTTTAGTAGAGAAGGCTCGCGCTGTTTCTTACGGCACTGTCTTCCTGCACAGGGTCTGTTGACGGCTGTAATCAAGTAAAGAAGCGCTGGTGATGGATGTCAGATGATTATAATTTCTGTGTTGTTGTTCCAGCCATCACAAGTCTGAAATATTTTCAGAAGACTGCAGCTGCAACTGATGCCATTTATGAGCAATGATCATAACAATTTGCAAATATACATGGATTAGCGCGGTGCTAATGTGAGCCGTGGAAACCAGTACGTCGTGCAGCTGTTCAGTTACAGTGGATTGATGTCCAGTTCTACTGGAATGGCGCCTGTGTGCCAAGATGAGGCCAACCAATGGCTTGCAGAACGGCACACGTGTCGATTACAAATTAAATGCCTACCTGGAAAGTATGTTATGTCTCCTAACACACCAAAAGTCAAGAAATTGAAATTGAAGTTTCTATCTAGGGACCACCTTCCTCTGTCAGTTATTTTCATGAAACTCTAAATTGATTAGCCTATGGTTGAGTTAAACTAACAGTGGTGATTAGGGCATTTTTAAAAAATATTTTTAAGCTGAAAAACTTCTGAAAAATTGGTTTTCCATAAAATTTAATCTGTCCTCTAGAATAAAGCTTCACCTATGTAGTCTTTTAAGACACATTTTCCCCCTGATAAAATTTGCAGAATGATTTTTGGCTCTTACTCATAGAAAAACAAAACAAAGACAAACACACAGGATAAATCCATTTCCTCCTCAATTATATTTTTTGTAAGTTTCTGCCACTTTTGAAATAAAAAATATGATCTTTAGGGAGAACAAAGTGACATACATTGATATTTTAAGCCTCTTTTTTTTAATTGGTCCATTTTAAATGGTTTAAAATTAATTTGCTTTTCAGCATAGAAAATACTTTCACTAAAAAAACTAGATTATACAGACATACCACCTATGGGATCATCAAAGGATCTATCTTTTGATGTTTCCTTTTAGTGGTATTCTAAATATTACCCAGGAAGAAGGCATATACAGAAACAGAAGTACATCTACTTATCTTAATAATATCTTGTCTCAAAATGTTTGCTGACTTGGAGGATTCTTTCCCTTTGATGCTCATCAACATGAAAATAAGGTGAGAAATAATGTTTGTATATTAGACATGTAGATCCACATATGCATAAGCCCTGGACACAGACAATGAGGTGGTGAGGGCCTGGGGAGGGGGAAGGATGGGAGGTGGCTGGAAGATGTTAATGGGGGAAAAGGAGGACCTATATAATAATTTCAACAATAAAGATTAAAAGAAAAAAAGATTTAAATAAAAAAAGAAATCTAGGTCCAAACTCAGTTGCCCCCAGGCTATTATGTGCATCAGGATTAGTGAGGCAGCTTCCAAAAAGTACTGGCCCTCGTGCCATGATTCCTAGATCCTGGGTAGGGAAGAGGAGTCTGTATTTCAGAAGGTTTCCAGGTAATTCTTTGTCTTTCACCAAAGAACCACAGAATAAAAATGATGCATGGACACAGCCAACCGTGTGGTGAAGGCCTGGGGTGGGGGCAGGTGTGGGCTAGAACGGGTCAATGGGGAAAAAGCAGACATCTGTAATACTTCCAACAATAAAGATACGTTTTTTTAAAGTGCTATGGGGAATAAATGGAAGGGGACTTGGCTTGGGGTAACAAGCTCACAATAAAATAGACAGTCATGTATTGTAGAAATGTAGCCCTGAAACCTATATAATTATTCGCCAATGTCACCCCAATACATCCTGTAGAAAAATAAAATGAAAGAAAACAAATAAACAAGCAAAATGCTGCACACGACTCAAAACACAATGAAATAATAGTTCCTGCTATATGCATAAGCAATGCTTGGGACGGTTAAAAATAAAACAGAGACAGAAGTCACGGCTATTAATCCAAAGGCGCTAATGATATAGTTTGGGGAAAATTAAAAATGCACAAGACAAAAAACAATATAAAATGGGCAATCAAATAAACAGTATTTACTGAGGGATGTTAGTATTGAAGGAGAGCAGTGAAGGCAAGAATTATCTGATAATGTGTCATAAAAATGATAAAATATAAGACTTGTTTGGTTCTTTAAAAATGAGAGCCCATAGAAGAAAACTTCTATGTTCTGGGAACAAATAGGAAAAGCTAAAGTCTTATCTGAGCGAAACTGGAGGAGTGGGTGGAAAAGCCAGCTGGAAGAACTAAAAACAGGGCAGGACTAGATAAAAAGGAAACAGGAAGAACTGAGCTAAACGAAGTATGAGGCTTAGGGGCATAGAAGGCTGAAAACCAGAAAGTACGGTGGCTATGGGCAACACAGGCCTTGAAAAGTAAGCAAATGAAAGCCTAGAACCAGGTTTGTCAGAGGCTGCCCTATGGAAAGGACCTCGGCGTCTACAGGATAAGGTTAAGATAAAGGAATTGAACTGGCTAAGACTAGAGACAATGAAGTTCATTTAAGACATAGAGGAAGGCCCTGAACAAGGATAACTATAACTGGTAGAGAATGGAGGCAACTTTTTAGTGCTTTTTAAAAAAGTGTTAACCTTAAATGTGTGAACTGTATGGTATGTGCATTATATCTTAATAAATCTGTTATTTTTATAAATAAAATGAAATAAAATAAAAATGAGTGCCCATCAGCAGATTAGTGGATAAAAAAAAATTGTGGTAAGTTTACACAATGGAATACTACATGGCTGTAAAAAAGAAGGTACCGTTTGCACATGGATGCACCTGGAGAGTATTATGCTAAGTGAAATAAGCCAGGCAGAGAAAGATAAGTATCACGTGATCTCACTCATTTGTGGAATCGAATGAACAGAATAAACTGACAAACAAAATAGATCCAGAGACATAGAAGCATGGAACAGACTGAGGAATCTCAGAGGAAAGGTGGGGGTGGGAGGTGCAAGGAGAGTGATTAACTGGGGATTTATATGCATATATGCATAACCCATGGACACAGACAGGTGCAAGGTGGAGGGGGTCAATGCCAAAAAAAAAAAAAAAAAGCCACAACAACAAAAAAACCCACAAAGGGAACATCTGTAATATTTTAAACAATAGAGATACATTTCTTAAAAAAGAATAATTTGAATACTCAGAGATGAATTGATAGGATCTTTTAGTCAAAGCTGTAGATTTTCAATCAATGGAGGTAGTATTAGATTAGAATACTGTGTGCATGTTAAAGAGAACTGAGAAAATAAATTGAATAAGTTGTGTGACATCAGATTTTGAAGAAAATTGAAAACCAGACCAACTAGCAGTTTCTGTAGTGATTACTATGAAACAGTATCTCTTGCATTGTCAGAATACTCAGACTGTTTTATGTGATAAAAGAGTGACTCATAAAACCTGAACAAGCATGAATAAAACATTACTTTCTAAAATAAAAAACTGAGAATGTGGAAGAAGCGATTATTGCTTACTTAACGATCAATTCTAATCTTAATACACCATGCAGAGCAGGACACTCCTATATATATAAAAGCCTAAGCAACTGAATAACCGAATGACAAACAACCGGTTGACCAGTTGACCAATTGCTATGACATGCACTGACCACCAGGGGGAAGATGCTCAATGCAGGAGCTGCCAGTAATCCTGCAGGTTCAATCTCCGGAGAACAGGCCAGGCACCGATGGACCAGCGTCGCCAGCATGATCCTGATAGCACCTCTGGTCTCCTGGAAGTTGGCGTCGGACACCGCAGCCGCTTCCCCTCTCTAGACACTCCGCAAGGAAGAAACAACATAAAAGTGGCTGCCAGGTGGCTCCCGACAACTGGTGCAAATGTCAGCGGGACAGATCAGGATCCCCGGCTGGCAAGGGCATCCCACTGCCTGCCTGGAGGGCCGATTGTGTCCCGGCCCCCAACACCACCTGCCTCAGGACAGGCGCCAGACACAGGGCTCATGGCTGGCAAGCACCGCTATGGCGGCACAAGCCTCTCCTGATCAGGACTGACTGGGCGCGAGACTGGAAGGCGCAGTGGGGCCAGGATGAGCGGGAGCAGCAGGCAGGAGCGGCAGGTGATGTTGGACTGCCGGTTTCATCCCAATCCCCACAGGTCATGCCGAGGGACCCCACCTGTGTGCAAATTCATGCACTGGGCCTCTAGTATATTAATATTAAACTTAGAATTAGAAAAGGCCACAAAGGTTTTCTAATCCACTTACTGCATTTTCCAAATGTAGTTTGGATGGTAGATGGCATAATACCCAATTATTTTCTTCAATACATCATATATAATATCTTGAAAAAGACTAACAGTGTATATTGATGTCTACAGGGTGTTGCGTTATGGCTACTTTATTTTAGACTATGTGATAAACTAAAAATATTAATTCAAATTTGTCTAAAAAACATTTCTGTAAGTATAAAATCAGTAATAATGAGGTTTCTCCTGTATTCAGTGATTTTGCTATGCAAATTTTATTGCTTAATTAGTGATACATGTTTTTTACTTGTACATTTTATGATATCACTGGTTTCTATAAATGCTAGATGTAAATAGAGATGATCAAGAACATAGATGATTTACCCTAAAACATATAAGATCACTTCTTTGGCAGTAAAAATAAATAAATAAATAAATAAATAAATAAATAAATAAATAAGAGAATGGGTTGAAACGAGAATGAGAGGCAGGTATGGGGGACTGGTTGTAGAAGACCTTTCTCTAAGAGAAAAATATGTCTCTGATAAGAGAGCAGCAGGCTTAAAGTTTGAAAACTGAGGGGAGTTGAGGTTCTGTTTTAACCACTAGGATTAATAGGAAATGAACCTGACTTAATTAAAAGATTTAAATTCACTTATACTTTCTGTGAAATACTACATGTCCTAAGGCCTCAGTTAGAAATGCAAGGATGAATCAGACATGATCTCTTCATCTCCCAGCCTGACCACTGTGGTGAAAAGTTAAGTTAGAAATTATGGGTTTGCTGAAGAACCAATTACTATATCTATGCGTTTTTTTCTTTATATAATGTTTAGTTACTTCCAATAACAGAAATAAAAAGGATAGTGACAATTCACATAGATTGGAAATTGGTAGTTGGGAGGCAGTGGGAGAGAAACTATAAGGAAATAAAGGGACAAAGGTTAGTGTGTGTGCAAGTAGTAGTGATATGGGGTTATACTGGGAAAGACACAACCTCCACACCAGTTTTCTTATTAGGAAAGGAGGATCATTGGATTTTATAGTGTTATTATATGCATGAATTTAGACTGAAAACATTTTGAAAGAAAGAAAATACTACTCATTATATAGTACTAGAAGCCCGGTGCACGAATTTGTGCATGGGTGGGGTCTGGCTGCCCCTGCAATGGGGGCCAATTGGGGCCAGGCTGGTGAGGGGAGGGGACACAGGAGTTTGGCCAGCTGGTCCCACCCCCAATTGGGTTGGGGAGGGGCATGGGTGGCGGGGCCAGCTGCGGGGAGGGGTTGTGGGCAGTTGCCCAGCGAGCCCCATCCCCAATTGGGGTGGGGAGGGTTGATCGGAGCCTCGATTGGAGCCTCAGTTAGGGGGCTCAGTTGGCCATCCCAGTGCACATCAGAGTGACCAGTCATTCTGGTTGTTCTGTCATTCTGGTCACTTGGCTTTTATATATATAGATATCATTTTTAAAAAGTCTAAGGAGAAACAGTCCCCTTGTTTTACATATTACAGTTTACATATTTTCTTAGGTAAATGATAAATTAATAAAAGGAATGATGGAAGATTTTATTTTTCCTAGTTTATTGTAAAATGTTCACAGTGTTGTGTGCATATGTATATTTATCCACAAACGGCTTTCGGTCTATGATGGGCAGTGGTTACCAGGCAATCAGATTTATTGACCTATGGGAGAATAGATAGTCTGGAGCTCTTATTAAGGGTATAGTAAATCCAGTCGCTGTGGAATGAACTCATAATTATGTAAGCAATAAAGGCATAATTATAAGATTATTAATATGTTAAAATTATAAGAAATTTTCTGGCATTTAATTAACATTTACCAAGGCAGGCTACAGCAAATTAAATATCAATTAATAAAAAAGTGACATTTATTTAGATACTCTTAGTTGTCACAATTATTAACTTGTTATCACTGGCTTTTAAAATTCCGATTAAGTGCCTAAATATTCCTTACAAATTTTATGTGTTAAAAATTGAATTATATTAGTGTCCTGTAATTTAAAATTGATTACACAGCATCTCTCATAATAAATCTCAATAATCTCTTTACTGTCAATCGATGCCTAATTGACTAGTACGGGGTTTTAAAGCCAAATAAACACTTCCACAGGAACTAAGCATTCTTAAAACTTTTCTTCTCCTTTAAAGTATACCAATCTTATAAACCTCAAATTAAAACACAACAACAAAACACCATTGTATTAAACTTAAGGAAGTGTCTATGTTTAGCACAAAACACTAAATGTAGCCCTCGTATAATGGGTCAAGAAATAAAATAATGCCATTGCCGGTTTGGCTCAGTGAATAGATCATCAGCCTGTGGACATAAGTGTCCTGGGTTCAATTCTAATCAAGGAAACATGCTGAGGTTGTGGGCTCCATCCCCAGTAGGCAGCCAATCAATGATTCTCTCTCATCATTGATGTTTCCATCTCTCTCTCCCTCTCCCTTCCTCTCTGAAATCAATACAAATATGTTTTAAAAAAGAAATAAAATATTGCCACCATTTCAGGTGTTATCTGAATGACTGCAATCAAAGGCCTTCCTTGCCTCCCCATTCGATACAACCAACATTTGGATGGCAAAGGTAGATTTGTGCTATCTTCCTTTCAACAGCTTTACCAGTTGAATATGCATATTTTGTACTGCTTATTTAAAACTTAATATAAATGGAGTCATGTATATTATTTTAAGTTTAGCATTATTTATTCAAATTATACTTGCAATTCCACCTATTTTTATATATATGAAATATTTTGTTACAGTTTTCATAGATACTTGATATTTTCTAATGCTGTAGTAAATGACATCATTTTAAAACTTTTCAGTGAAATTTGTTCAATGCTCTTTGAATATACACACAATTTATTTATATTCTATTTTTGTGAATATTTTAATTTTTTCTAGTGTTTGGTTATCATAAGTAATGCTTCTAGGAGCATCTCTAAAGATTTGCATGCATTTCTGGAGTAAAAAGAAATTACTTTATGGTAATTGGTTCAGTAAATGTACATTCCATGTTATTAGATATTGCAGCACAATTTTATAAAGTGATTTTATTAAGTTACACTCCCAAGAAAAATGCATGGACATTTTCTTTGATCTACACCTTCAATAAAGTTGGGTACTGTATGTCATTTTTATTTAACCCATTTTGTTGAATGTGTAGTTGTATCTAATTTTTATTTCTCTGTTGAATAAGCATCTGAACATCCCTTAATAAGCACATTGACCATCGGAAAATACTCATTTAAAGATCCAGTACAAGCCATTTTTCCATTTTTTTATTGGCCTCTCTACCTTTTTCTTAGTATTCTGTGGGGTCATTATATTACCTGAGAACAGGTATTTGCTAGATATATACATTGAATACGGCTCATGCAATTTGGTTTGACTTTCACCTTCTTAATGGTGTATTTTAACTAATACCAAGACTTAATATTAATGGAATATAATTTATCAGATATCCTTTCACATTGTATTCTGCTGTTGAATAAATTTTGCCTGTCCTAAGTTAATAAATACATTTTCATCTAAAATCTTTATTGTTTTACTCTTCCCCTTTAAATTTAGGATGTATCTGTAATTGACTTTTGCATATGATATTAGTCAAGGATTATCATTTCCCTTTTAAAATGCAGATGCCTAATTTAACTAAAGCCATTTATTTAAGAGATAATTTTCCACCCTTTCTGTTTATAGTCATTAATCAAAGACCATGAATATATTTCCCATTGTTTGTCTGTTCTTATAGCAAATACTACAAGTTCTAAATTAATACATATTTATAATGGGTTTTGTTATCTTCCCTTTGTTGGATCCCTTCCCCCAGTGTTTTGCAGGAAACAGGCTGGCAGGTGGTTTCCTGGGAAGTGTAAGGTTGCAGCTTCCTGGAGAAACTGCCCAAATGACATGCCTCTAACATGTGGCCTTCCCTTAGTAACTAGCTAATTACAATGGTATCGTTCCAGTGAATTCTACCACACAACTAAAGAGGATATTATATTAATTCTCTATACTCTCTCCCATAATATTAGGAGTTCAAGTGTTTCCTAATTCATTCTATGAGGCCAGCATTATCTTAATACCAAAGAAAGACATGACAAGGAAAGAGAACTACAGGTCAATAATTTCCATAACTACAAATGCAAAATCCTCAATAAAAAGTTAGCATGTTTCAAATTAAAAATGTATAAAAATAATTATGCAACACAACCAAGTGAGATTTATCCCAGGTGTGCAAGGATGGTTTAATATTTCAAAATCAGTTAATGTTAACAGGCTAAAGAAGAAAAAGAATAAGATCATATCAATAGATG